>NC_089590.1:39825900-40045369 GCF_019320115.1 Miscanthus floridulus | reverse complement strand
TCACTAATGAGGCTACTCTCTTGGATTCTCAAATCTCAATCACCTCACTAGGACCTTGCTCTTCTTGGCACTCACAAACATGTTTCATAGCTATTGGAATGAGCAAAAGTAACTCTACACACAAGTGGAGCTTCTATTTATAAGGCAGCCTGAAAAACGAACCGTTATGAGCCTCTGCGGGGTGACCGGACGCTCCGGTCATGTTGACCGGATGCTCCGGTCAGTTCAACCCACATTCTAGTGTTTAAGTGTTGACCAAACACTGGCAGGGTCCGATCACCACTGATCGGACGTGTTCGGTTGCATTAAACCCTCACTGGATGCTTACTGTACTCGACCGGACACTAAACCCCTAGGGTCCGGTTAGTACTGACCGAACGCATCCGGTCATAGATTTCCTTCTCTGGAACCTTACTAGAGTTGACCAGATGCTGCCTCTCAGCATCTGGTCAGTTGACCACTCCAGTGTCCGGTCATGCCGAACGTAATCACCTTGATCAAATGAACTGACCGGACCCTGCGGCCAGTGTCCGATCACACCGGAGCTAGCGTCCGGTCAGCATTTGACCCTCCATTCACTTCCAACTCTCGATCATATGTGAATGAAGTTTGCTCCATTGGATCTGAGGCAAATGTAGGAGCTACCTAGTGCTAGTTTTAACAAGTGTGCACCACACCTAACTCACTAGACTCATCTAGGTCAAGCTACCCATCCATACCCCCCTTAATAGTATGGCCAAAGGAAAAACAAAGTCCTAAACTACTCTAAGTGTCTCTCCAACTCCAATCGACACTTAGAACTAGTCATCCTTAACCTTGTCGTCCATCCTTTGAAAATTGAAACGATTTCCATCATAGGGGCATGACCACCTCGATTGCCCAATCGATCTCCATTACCATGACCTAACTTAATTGCCTTTGCAAAGCACACGTTAGTTATAGTAATCTTATATTGTCATTAATCACTGAAATCCAACTAGGGACCTAGATGCTTTCACATCTAGTGCTTTTTCTCGGTAGTGCAACAAGATGCCCAACATCGCTGATGTCGACATCATAGGAGCTTTTCTGTCTAGGACCACCTATGAGTCCCTAGTTCACAAGCTGGGACATAAGGGCCCATGAACCACCAAGGAGCTCCTCGACATCGCCACTAGCCATGCCTTGGGTGAGGAGGCAGTTGAGGTGATTTTCGACCACCTTAAAGGCAAGGTAAAGCAGGACGAGGATGCCGGTGAAGGCGTCTCCAACCACTCCAACAAGAAGAAGAACATGCAGCGGTGCGAGGGCTCGCTCGTGGGCACCGTCGACCACAAGGGGGACCAGAAGCCCACCGAGAGTACCCCAAACCACTTCATGAAGCTACTCGAAGGGCCATGCCCAAACCATGCTTTCCCTGTCAAACACCTATACAAGGACCGTGTCCGCATGAAATGGTTCTTGTCCATAGGCTCCAACAAGGGGGAGCATAGGAAGGAGCCCAAGACAGTCGCAGACGATGCCAAGGGGAAGGATGGTGGATTATCAGTGCTAGATGGCTGCCTCATGATCTTCGGAGGGTCAGCGGCCTATGACTCTAGGCGCTGCTAGAAGCTTGCATGCCGTGAGGTCTATGCGGCCGAGCCGGCCGCATCTTCCTTCCTCCGATGGTCAGAGTCCGCCATAACCTTTGATTAGACCGACCACCTAGAAAACGTCCCATAGCCAGGAAGATATCTGCTGGTGGTTGACCCAATCATCGACATGAAGTGGCTCACCATGGTGCTGATGGAAGGAGGTAGCGACCTTAACATCATGTACGCTGAAACACTCGATGCCATGGGCATCGACTGATCACGCATCCGACCAACCGGGGCGCCTTTCCACAGCATCGTACCTAGAAAGTAGGTCATACCACTTGGGCAGATCGACCTGCCCATCACCTTTGGGAATCCAACCAATTATAGGATGGAGACCCTTACCTTTGAGGTGGTCGGGTTCCATGGAACCTACTATGCCATCCTAGGACATCCATGCTACGTGAAGTTCATGGTCATCCTCAACTACATCTATCTAAAGTTGAAGATGCCGGGTCCATGCAGGGTCATCACCATCAGCACCTCCTTTTAGCGTGCCTATGAGTGCGAGGTCGAGTGTTGTGAACACATTGTGGCAATTATCGCCTCCAAAGAGCTTACGACCATCAAGTAGGAGGTGCATTGACTACACGGGTCTCAACAAAGTGTGTCCAAAGGATCCGTTTTCTTTGCCATGCATAGACCAAGTAGTCGACTCAGCCTTAGGGTGCGAAACCCTTTGCTTCCTTGATGCGTACTTCGGGTACCATGAAATCATGATGAAAGAGTCCGACTAGCTCATGACATCTTTCATCACCCCATTCGGATTGTTGTGCTATGTCATAATGTTGTTTGGCCTGAAGAACGCTAGGGCTATGTACCAACATTGCATGCTCAAGTGTTTTGGGGATCTCATCGGGCAGACTATTGAGGCCTACATGGATGATATCATGGTTAAATCCAAATGGATTGGCTAGGTCATAGCTGACCTAGAGTAGACCTTCATGAAACTTTGAGCAAACGACATCAAACTCAACCCCAAGAAGTGCATTTTTGGAGTCCCAAGGGGTATGCTATTGGGTTTTATCGTCTCCGAGCATGGCATCGAAGCCAACCCAGAGAAGATCTCTTTGAATGGACGCCTAAGACCTAGGAGGCACTTCACAAGGTCAAGCAGCTCCTGACGAAGGCCCCGATCCTGGTCCCCCCAAATGATAGGGAACCACTTCTGCTCTACATTGCGGCCACCACACAAGTGGTCAGCGCCATCCTAGTGGAAGAGCAAGAAGAAGACGGACATGCCTCAAACTGTAGCGTCCCGTGTACTTTATTAGCGAGGTCTTTACCAATTCCAAGACCCACTACCCCCAAATCCAGAAGCTTTGTACACCATCCTTATCACCAAGAGAAAGTTGTGTCACTACTTCGAGTCGCATCCGGTGACGGTCGTGATGTCCTTCCCTCTTAGCAAGGTTGTCCAAAACTAGGATGCCACAGGAAGATTAGCAAAGTGGGCACTTGAGCTGATGGGTCAAGGCATTTTATATGCCCCCGGACAGCCATCAAGTCCCAAGTGCTGGCTGATTTCGTTGCAGAGTGGACCAAGATCCAAATGCCGCCAGTAGTCGTCGACCAAGAGTACTTGATGATGTACTTCGATGGATCGCTGATGAAGAAAGGTGCCAGCATAGGGCTGGTCTTCGTTTTGCCCCTCAGGGTACGCATGAGGTACATGGTTCATATCCATTTCCCCTCCTCCAACAATGTTGCCAAGTATGAGGCACTCATCAACGGCCTACGCATCACCATCGAGTTGGGTATCCAATGGCTCGACATTCGAGGCAACTGCCAGCTAGTCATCAACAAAGTCATGAAGGAATCAAGCTGCCACAATGCCAAGATGGCTACATATTGCCGAGAAGTTCGCCAGCTAGAGGACAAGTTTGATAGTCTCGAGCTCAATCACATCCTGAGGCGTCTCAATGAGGTGGCCGACGTGCTGGCAAAAATGGTGTCCAACCAAGAGCCAGTGCCAATGGGCATCTTTGCCAGTGATCAGTACAAGCCCTCAGTCCACTATGAGGAGCCAGAATAGACTAGTGATGCGTCGCCTGCCCTAGGCTTGAGGGCTAACCAGTCAGCGGCTCCATCCGACCCCGAAGTCATGGAGCTTGACGAGGATCTAGCGATAGAGCCCAACCCTCTAGCCGACTAGAGGACGCCTTACCTCGACTACCTCCTCCATGAGACACTACCGATCTACAAAATGGAGGCTTCGTGGCTCACGCGTCATGCCAAGTCCTTTGTCCTTTTTGAGGGTGAGCTCTACAGGCGAAGCCACACCATGATCCTACAGTGCAACATCCCCATCGAATGAGGGAAGTAGTTGTTGATTGATATCTACAGTGGGGTCTACGGGCACCATGCCACGCCTAGGACCCTAGTTGAAAACACGTTCCAACAAGGCTTCTACTGGTCGACCACAGCTGCTGATGCTGAATAGATTATGTGCACCTATAAAGGGTGTCAATACTATACTCGGTAGACCCACCTGTCGACCCAAGCACTCCAAATGATCCCCATCATGTGGTCGTTCATGGTCTAGGGGCTCGATCTGGTCGGATCTCTCAAGAGGGCGCCTAGGGGTTATATGCACTTGCTTGTCGCCGTAGACAAGTTTACAAAGTGGATAGAGGCTCAACCAATCTCCGCAATCAAGTCCAAGAAGCCATGCTGTTCTTCCTTGACATTGTCCATCACTTTAGAATCTCAAACTCCATTATCACAGACAATGGCACACAGTTCACCAGAAAGAAGTTCCTCCAATTCTACGATAAATACCACATCCATGTCGATTGGGCCACCGTGGCGCATCTCCACATGAACGGGCATGTCGAGCGTGCGAACAACATGGTCGTATAGGGCCTCAAGCCTAGGATCTTCAACCGGTTGAACAAATTTGGTAGATGATGGATCGTGGAGCTTCTTGCGATGCTCTAGAGCCTCAGGATGACCCCAACCAGGCTACCAGCTACATTCCATTCTTCATGGGCTATGGTTCCAAGGCTATCCTCCTGATTGTCGTTGATTATAGAGCGCCGAGGGTCAGGGCGTATGATGAACTAGGAGCCAAGGCGTCCCTCGAGGATGCCATGGACCAGCTAGATGAAGCGCGCGATATTGCCCTCCTCCGCTTGGCCAAGTACCAGCAAGCATTGCGCTGGTACCATAGCTATTGAGTGTGGGGTTGGGCCTTCAACATCAGGGACCTGGTGCTCTACCTCATCCAAAGCAACAAGAACCGCCACAAGCTCTGTCCACCATGGGAGGGACCATACATCATCGTGGAGGTGCTCTGACCAGGCACCTACAAGCTTAGGACCATAGATGGCGAAGTCTTCATCAATGCCTGAAACATCAAACAGCTACGTCCCTTTTACCCTTAAATTTACGCACGCTTTCTCTTATCAGTTTCACTATCAACTCCTCGATCTTTATTGACACCCGACCCCAACAATGGTAGGGGGTCGAGCCTCACTTAGGGGCTGGTAAGACCATATCTATCTGGTAGAAATTCTCTATGCCCGACCCTTTCTCACATTAAGACCTAGAAGCGAGGGTCGCGGAAACAAACGCTAAGTAAAACTGGTCGGACTATAAGAAACCTACACCCCAGCGGCTACGGCGTTTTTGCTCACCAGCGTGATCAGAGTTTTTTTCCCGCACCCTGAGCTTCTTAAGCCTTAACTACGGAAAGAGTCAGAATGCATTTAAGAGTATATCCACTTAGAAAACATTCTCTATGCCTGACCCTCTCTCACGTTAAGATCTAGAAGCAAGGGTTGCGAAAATGAACACTGAGTAAAACTGGTCGGACTGTAAGAAACCTATGCCCCAGCGGCTATAACATTTTTGCTCATCAGCATGATTAGTTCTTATTCACCCACACCCTGAGCTTTCTGACCTTAATAATGGAAAGGGTCAGAATGCATTAACCTTTTTATACATAAAGGGAAGAAGGGCTAAAAATCTATTTGGCCATAATAAAATTTAAGAGCTTGTCCATTTATTACAAGTTCACCGCCTGGCTTATCTGCCTAACTAATTTCTTGGGCGGGATGATCTCATCCTCTATCTCCGTAGGTAAGTCTTATGCTAGTGGGTCACCCAAGTCAATCAGACGGCTTGGCCCACTATCAAGAGATGGGTAAGGAGCAGTAGGATGCCCCATGTGGGTTATGTTGAATCCATCATGAATGATGGACCTAGATTCTAATAGGACATACCCGATAAGAGCTCCCTGAACCTATCACTTGAGCCATCAAGGTAAGTGCTATGCCAGCAGGTCACCCAAGTCGATCGGATAGCTTGGCTCGCTACCGAGAGACGGGTAAGGAGCAGTAGGATGCCCCATGCGGGTTATGCTGACTCTGTCACGAATGATGGACCTAGATTCCACTCGGACATATCCTATAAGAGCCCCCCAAACCCATCACTCGAGCCATCAAGGTAACTTTACCAACCCCCACTTTACTTCTCTAGTGCATGAGCATTCATTCATTCATTCTCATACATCCAAGCATCGCATATACAATTATTACATCACAATGCTTCACGTCACATCAGGAAGCGATAGTCGTTTCATTCAACATGAGCGACGACCAACCGGGGTTTGAAGGCCGGCCCATGAAGGGCTCGAGGCCGACTTGTGTCGAACAGAGCCAGGGGAGAAAATGCAAGATGAGCCCTAGCGACCTTTGCCTGACCCGCTCAAAAGTGGATAGGGTCATCTTGACATTCTCGTTTGATCCTTACCTCGAGCCATGCCCACAAAATCTCCATCGAGGGGAGGCCAGCGGGCCACCTAAGTTAGTCTTTGGAATGACTCAGGCATCTACCAAGAGGCGGGTTAAGGAGCAGTGGAATGCCACATGAGGGCTATGCTGACCTCGTTACGAATGATGGACCCAGATTCCACTTGGACATGCCCGTTAGTGAGCTCACCGAGTGCGACACTCGAGCCATCGAGGCAAGTGATGTTAGCTCAACCCCTCCGATTGCGGAAACCACGGATGGGGTGACTATCACAAAGATGAGCAAGCCCCTCGACCAGACCCCTACAATGCATGAGGGCTCAAGGGAAGTTGGACTTGCAAGGAGACTGAATGCGTAGTCGTAGAACGATGGCTCGGATCCTAGGGAGATGGTACGTACAGAAACTAAGAATAACGTTTCTAAAAAAATGCTTTCTCCCACCAGTTTCAATATCGTCTCCTCAATCCTTAGTGAAACCCAACCCCAGTAATGGCAAGGGGTCGGGTCTCACTCGGAGGCTGATAAGGGTATATATATACCCTATCTGAAATAGTCATTGTGCCCGACCCTTTCTCACGTTAAAAACCTAGAGGCAAGGTTTACGAAAACGAACGCCGAGTAAAACTTGTTGGACTGCAAGAAACCTATGCCCCAGCGTTTATGTCACTCTTGCTTACCAACGTGACTAGAGTTTTCTTGCCCACACCTCGAGCTCTACAATCTTAACAAAAGGAAGGGTTGGAGCGCATTAACCCTTTTTTACACATAAAAGGGTGAAAGAACAAATTCATTCAAACCGAAACAAAATAGCATACTTGTTCAAACAAAACAAAAGGGATGGAACTCATCCGCTTATTACAAAGGCACCACCCGACTTATGTAACTAAACTAACCCCTTGAAGGGATGATTTCATCCTCTATCTTGGTGATAAGGTCATGCACCAGGGGGCCACCTCCTCCTCGATGACATCTAGCTCGGCGTCGGTATAGATGGGCGTGAAGCCTTGGCTCATTGTTGCTAGATTGATGTTCTCGTAATGAGAACAGGTGATCACGAACGACCAGTGAACGCCAAAGCAAAGCGCGCCCCTCACCATATCACATGTTCAGTCTGTAATCTAGGTGACACAAACCGCGAGGGAGCTTGTCTCCTACTCTAGGGCTAGCTCGAGCTCATTGCAGACCAACTAGACGGTGACGCGTAGGTTGTCATGTTCATTGCTCTCCTTTTGGAGGGTGTCCTTCACCTCGTTGAGCTCCTTCTCTAGGCCATGGCTCTTCACCACCTCTAATCTAAGCTTGTCGTCGAGACCTACTCAAGACACATGTCGACCGTGTCAAAAGGCCTACTACAGATTCTAAGGAGAAAGACAACAAGGGAAACCAGGAACTTACCGTCCATGTCTACCCGAAGCCTACGCACCTCATCGTGTTGCCAGGTCACGTTGGCCTCTAGGCGCCAGACCTCCTCTTACCGCTGCCTGACCTCTATGGCAAGCCCGACGGACATGCCCTCGGCTACAACCTTTAGGTCCCTCTCCCTCTAGAGCTCCTTCTAAAGGTAGCTGACCTGCTACTAAGCATCAGCGCGCTCCTAGCGAGCTAGCTTAGTCCTCGTGTAGAGCTCCTCTATGGCCCAGAGTAAATCATCCTGCTCCTTCCATAGCCGTTCGGCCTCCATGACATCCGTGCGCGCCCTCTTGATCAGGGCCATGAGCTTCTCCTCAGCCTTGTGGGTGTTGTTGTGAGCGTCCTTCTCCTTGATTCAGAGGTTAGCCACCTCTCGGGCGGTAGGGGCAAGCTCAGCCACATACTAATGGGTGATAGCGAGCTATGCAGTTAGTCCCTCACTCCACTGCATCTCCTCAGCAAGGAGCTAGGACTTCTCCTGGCTATGGGCCATAAGGACCTACAAAGAAGACAAGACTTAGAGGAGTGGAAAGAGAACATGGAGGTTGGAAGCATGGTCATATCATACCTGGCCAACTAGGGCGATAATGTCGCGCATCGGGCCCAACATGGTGGTCAGGGCACGAATCGCGGCCCCAACATCCATGTGGACACTCCACCATTCCTTCTCTACCACTTCATCAAGGGCAGCCACCCGGACCAGAGACTGGGACGTCCCCATGCCGACCTCAAGCAACGCTGACCTCTCTAGTGGCGGCAGCTCCTCTAGAGCGGCTCCTCTAGTGACAAAGGTGGTGGGTGATGCAGACACAAAGGCCTGCCCTATCGCTACATCCATGAAGGATGCCTTGGGTGTGCCCCCTTCCGCTCGCCCCACCGCAAACATGACCACCTACACGGACGGCGGCTCTGGCCGTGCCTCCTCTGCCTACGATGTTGAGGACACGACTAGTTGCGCTGCGCCCACAATGGGTGCCCTAGATGTGCCCACCTCCGTCTGCTCTCCTATGGACATAGCCATCGACTGTGCCTCCCTAGTCGATGCCATGGCCACCCCGATGCCACTCACGCCCTCCATTAGCGCGGCGATAGTCGGCTCCTAGCACGTTTGCTGGAGGAGGATCTTTTTCGAAGCAAGCCGCAGGAGAGTCCCACGTCCTCCGATGCTACAAGGGACATGGCGGTCAGTTCATGGCAAAAATTTGTTAGGACAAAAGGATGACAAAAAGTCTTGACTCACCTTGATGCCATCATACGATGATGTTTTAGGGTTGGCTTGCCTGACCCTAGCTGCTCCTTGTTGGCACGTTGCTGCTTTGTGCCCTCCCTTGGCTCGGAGGGCTCAAACAAATCAAAACGGCCGCCTCCCGCTGACTCTAGAGGCACCACCGGGGACTTAGATGGAGTAGGGCGACCTATTTCCGTCAGCTCCAGGGCCGCTGTCAAAGGTCCAAACACGGTGGGGTGGTTCGTTTCCACTGGCTCTAGGGGCACATCCTCTCTCTCATGCCTCATGATAAGCCATAGGAAGGGCCCTGTCTATGGCAAAGGCGTGTCCTTGTCCCCAACGGATAGATCATCCCATGGGATGGGTGACATGGAGCCATCATCTTCCTCCTCGTCCTCTTCTTCTTCTGACGAACCTTGATGCTGCTTCCCTCGTTGTAGCTTCGCTCGCTGCTTTGACCACCGTTTCTACTCCTCGTCGTCCTTCTTCTTCTTTCGCTACTCATCTGTAGCACGGTTCACGCCCCTCATGGCCGCGTGCTTTGGCAATGGCCGATAGAGTCTTGGAAGACTAACCCCATCGGCAGCTCGATGAAGCCCATGTCCGACCATATCATGGGATGCTCGGTAGTCCACCAAGGGGTATCCCACGATGGTAGATTTATCATAGAGGTGAGCGAGATCAGGAGCAAGATGGTAATACAAGCACCAAGACACAAGATTTAGACAGGTTCAGCCGTTAGTATGATGTAATACCTACATCCTGTGTTTTGATGTATTGTGTTGAGATGTATCGATCTGTCCACTAGGGGACCTCTGCCTCTCCTTATATACTCTAGAGGGGCAGGGTTACAAAGAAAGTATCCTATTTGGTACTATATAATAACTTGCGGTGCACGTCGAGCAGCGCCGTGCATGCCTTGATATTGGAGAGAATTCCTTATTTGACACTGGGAAAATGAGTCATTCCTTTCTTGGCCCTAAAATTTTCTTCGTTCCCTATTTGACACTCACTT
Source organism: Miscanthus floridulus (assembly GCF_019320115.1). NCBI lineage: Eukaryota > Viridiplantae > Streptophyta > Magnoliopsida > Poales > Poaceae > Miscanthus > Miscanthus floridulus. Next base: position 40,035,345 of record NC_089590.1, on the reverse strand, counting down.
CAACTTTCATCCCTAATTTGACACTACCGTCAAATCCGTTAGCTAACGGTGTTAACTGGCTGTTAAAAAGACGTTTTTGCCCTTAGAAAAAAAGCAGCGAAGCAAATTTGAGAGGAAAAAAACCTGCGCCTTTTTTTGCAGCTGGGTGCATGCATCAGAGGCGGGCATAGGTTTTTTTTCCTCTCAAATTTGCTTCGCCGCTTTTTTTTCTAGGGGCAAAAACGTCTTTTTAACAGCCAGTTAACACCGTTAGCTAACGGATTTGACGGTAGTGTCAAATTAGGGATGAAAGTTGAAGTGAGTGTCAAATAGGGAACGAAGAAAATTTTAGGGCCAAGAAAGGAATGACTCATTTTCCCAGTGTCAAATAAGGAATTCTCTCTTGATCTTGTGGGTTGGGCCACCTCTGATGGTGCGGCCCATGTCTTGTCTTGTGGATATCGGGGGCCATACCCCCATAGCTAGTCCCTGAGCCTGACAGTAGGTGATGTAGTCATGTGGTGCCAGGGTCAAAAAGTAGAAGACCAGTCGAGCAGGCAGCTAGTCCTTGGGCGTATACTTGAGATGAGAACAAGCATAATCACCGCAAGGTGAAGTGTGCCCACTTAGTCCCCGAGCCTGCTGGAAGATGAATAATGAATCTTGTAGCAGGGTCAAAGAAAAAGAAGTATGAAAGCTTGCCGACATTGTCTGACATGCACGTATCAAGACTCTAGACGTGCTGCCCAAGATCAGCACCCTGATCTAAACAGTATGGAGCAGCTTGATAGCACACCGATGAGATGTAGCAACATCCGAGCAGTAAGGGAGTCCCCGGTGTCATGAGCGATGTCCGAGCACCGAGGAGCGAGGAGTCCCTAGCATCATGGGCGATGTTCGAGCACCGAGGAACGAGGAGTCCCCAGCATCGCTGGCGATGTTCGAGCACCGAAGAGCGAGGAGTCCCCGGTGTCGCTGGCGATGTCTGAGCACCAAGGAGTGAGGAGTGCCCAGCGTCGCTGGTGATGTCCGAGTACCGAGGAGCGAAGAGTCCTCGGCGTCGTTGGCGATGTCCGAGCACCGAGGAGCGAGGAGTCCCCGGTGTCATTGGCGATGTCTGAGCACCGAAGAGTGAGGAGTCCCCAGCGTCGCTGGTGATCTCCGAGCACTGAGGAGCAAGGAGTCCCCGACGTTGCTTGCGATGTCCGAGCACCGAAGAGTTCTCGATGTAGTTGGCGATGTCTGAGCACCGAGGAGTCCCTAGCATAGCTGGTGATTCCAAACACCGAGGAGTTCCCAACGTAGCTGACGATGTCCGAGCACCAAGGAGTTCCCAGTGTAGCTGGCAATGTCCGAGCACCGAGGAGTTCCCAGCATAGTTGGCGATGTCCGAGCACGGAGGAGTCCTCGACGTAGCTAGCGATGTTCGAGCACCGAGGAGTCCCCGGCGTAGCTGGCGATGTCCGAGCATGGAGGAGTCCCCAGCGTAGCTAGCGAGGTCCGAGCACCGTGGAGTTCCTGGCGTAGCTAGCGATGTTCGAGCACTAAGGAGTCCCCGGCATAGCTGGCGATCTCTGAGCATCGAGGAGTCCCCAGTGTAGCTGGCGATGTCCGAGCACCGAGGAGTCCTCGGCGTCACTGGCGATGTCTGAGCACCGAAAAGCGATGAGTCCCCGGCATCGCTGGTGACGTCCGAGCACCGAGGAGTCCCCGGTGTAGCTGGCGACATCTGTGTGGTGAAGTGTGCCCACTTAGTCCTTGAGCATGAAGAATCCAAGCGCTAAGGAGTAATCGACGTAGCTGGCGATGAAGCACGAGCGACGAACAATCTGGTCAACTGGTCGGTGGTGAAGTGAGCATTGAGTAGAAGCGACCGACAAACAGTCTGATCAACTAGTCAGCGATGGAGTCCATGAACCAAGCGGTCCGACCAGTTGATCGGTGGAGAAGCCCGAGCACTAGGTGATCCGATCACCTAGATAATGATCCTATAATACAAATATGTAGAACGGGTAGTACATGATGTAAAAATATATAAACTTCGGAGAAAAATCAGCAATGGCGATGAAATAGCATATGTAGCTTGGCGATCAGTTGGTGTGAAGATGTAATTATGTTTAATACAAAATGCTCGATCAATTAGTGTGTAGCTGAGTGTCCAGCCCTAACTAGCCCATAGTCCATAACATCGAGCATGGGGCCAGAGCATGTGTAGGAGGAATAGGTGTCACCAAGGAACCGCTGCCGACCACCCATAATACAGAGGGCAGATGCTCGTACATGTGTTGGGAGGAGCCGGAGATAGGGCCATCTCTGGAGGCGTCCAAGCATCAACATGACTGTTTAGGGGTTTAAAAAATTATTTGGAGAGCAAACATGAAGAAAACAGTTTGGAGAAACATCATGGCGATATACGGAGATTGGAGAATATTTAGGAAAATATTAAAGCGTGACTTAGCTTTAGACAGAATGTCTGGTCGGCGGTGTATGGCGTTATCTGGTTGGCGTTGATAGTGAGCACCTAGCGACAATGAGTTGTTGGTGAAGGCAGCCTCGGAGGTGGTTCTGAGATCAGATCTGCTGTCGCGGAGGTTGATGTAGCCAGCAATGAATCATCATCGTGGACCGGCATGGATCTCCATGAGATTAGTGATCAGAACACGTTGTTGATTTGAGTTCCATCTGGCTTGCCATGGTTCAAGCACACACCCCTACCTGGCATGCCAACTATCGATAGAATATTGTCGGTAGTCCTCCGAGGGGTATCCCACGAAGGTAGATTGATCGATAGAGGAGCGTGATATCAAGAACAAGAAGGCAACAGAGACACACGAGTTAGACAGGTTCAGGCCATCAGTATGACGTAATACCCAACTCTTGTGGTCTGTTGGTTTGTATTAACTATAGTATGATATTGCGTGCATTTAGAGGGGGTCCCTGTCTGCCTTATATAGTCTGGGGAGCAGGGTTACAAGTCAGTTAGATCTAAGAGATAACCGGAAAGTAATAACTGATTACAGGAATCTTGGAATCATACATATCCTAATAGATCTCGTAGTATCTTCATGATATCTTCCAGATGTCTTGCGAGAAGCATCGAGTAGAGTCATGCCTCGGAAGAATGGGTGAGGAGGAACCATGATTCCATGCTCGTGGAAAGGCGCGAAGGAGACAACGTAGCCATCGGGTGGTGCCAGCGCATCCTTGCGGCTAGGCACAAGCCACTCTGCCACATCGGTCCTCCCGTGGAGAAGACTGCGCTTGACGAGGCCCTTCATGCACGCATGGGTAACATCAGAGTGGTACCATGAATCCATGGAGGACGAAGGTGGCTATAGAGAAGCAAAGACGGTGGCAGAGGAGCAGAAGCTATGGATCTAGGGCTTCGGCGTTGGATTAGCAAGCATGGTAGATCCGAATAGTGATGGCGGAGAAACAAAGAAGGTAAGGCTATAGTTTTAGTGTGTAGGAACGCAAAGGGGGAGGCCGCTATTTATAGGGCGGAGCGGGATGAGAAGGCGAACCGTCCACCTAGATTCGCACGCCCGCTGTGCCGCATCACGTCACCTCCCTCCGAAGATCGCACACATGCTATCTCTAGCCACACCCCCAAAGGATACGTTGGTTGATGGTTCGCCCATTTAACGGGCCAAGAACCATCGCAGGTAAGAAGGGATCCAGAGCTAAAAATCCTCCTACAACCCATTTAGGACCAGGAGTTTGAAGGCTGGCCCACCGATGGGTTCATAGCCGCTCTGGAGCACCCTTAGAGCGAGGGGTGGAAAGGGATGGGCCCACTAGCAGATAGTACCTAGGCGCACGAGCGTCGCGGGCATCCCGACCCATGTTTGAGTCTTGGTTGGTTCCTAGTCCATGGTTTTTCCTCAAAGAAAGGCAACGAGCCCTTGGGGCCAGCCTAATGAACCCAAGAACTATATGGACTGACTGCCAAGAGTCTAGAGTCGGTCACCAGCTGACCCATGTCGAACCCCCATGAACGGGAAGTCAGGGCCCCACTCAAACTTGCCCATTAAACAGACGTGCCGACCCTCGACCGGACCCTAGTTATGTGTGGGGCTCGAGGAAAGTTGGACTCGCAAGGAGACCGAATGCGTGGTCGCAGTATGACAATAGACCGATTGGATCCTAGGGACTGGAATAAAGAAAAATCTTTCTGACCTCCCGATCCTACGGTTACATACCCCCAAGAAGACTGATTATGACAAAAGGGAACTAATGCCCTACTAGGACACGACGTGGGCTACAAAAAGAAGTCCAAGGCCCTCAGAGTCCTCCCATCTAGAAAAGCCTTCAAAGGAGTATTCTACTCCTCCGTAAGCTCGGGGGCTACTATTGGGTATCGATATTAGGGATACCCAAAGTAAGAAAGTTAGCGCCCATGCTGACTACCCTGGATGGGGCACGACATATTAAAAAGTGTCACCTGACCCCAAGGCCACGGGCTCCATCTTACCGACCTCAAGGCCACGGGCTCTGTCTCGCCCGACCTCGAGGCTGCGGGCTTCATCTCAACCGACCTCGAGGCCGCGGGCTCTATCTCACCTGACCTCGAGGCCACGGGCTCTGTCTCGTCTGACCCTAAGGCCACGGGCTCCGTCTCACCCGACATTGAGGACATGGGCTCCGTCATGCCTGACCTCGAGGCCATGGGCTCCGTCTCGCCCGACCCCTTAGGTGCGGGCTCTGTCTCGCCCAACCCTAAGGATGCGGGTTTCGTCTCATCCGACGGGGACCCATACCGCCGCCAACCACTCTAGGTCTAAGCGTATGGGCCTGGGTTAAAATTCTAACACCGGAGAAGAGACTGGCATGTCTCGATATAACCCGTGGCCATGACGGGCCGTACCTTCAAGAATAGCGTCGGGTGTACCGGTGCTGTTCTGCCTAACCTTTGTACGAATGCTGACAGATGCGTTAGATCACCACGATGTCCGCTGGGACGGAATGGAACACCATGACCGACAGATGACGCATGCGTATAGAGCCAGTGATGAATAGGGCCACAACATGGAGCCATCCCTATTGATATCTATAGGATCAGCGGGACCCACATGAAGAAGAAGAAGGATCCGACGATCTAGGAAGCCTTCTTCTCTCTCTCGTTCTTCTTCTTTTCCTTCGTTGTAATTTGTGCTTCCCTTCGCCTATAAAAGGGGAAGCAAGGCACCCCATGAAGGGGGATCTAGATCGGCACGAGACCGAACCACGGGATAAAAATACAAGAGCACGACACAAGCACATGACTGAGCAATGATTGAGCTCTCAGCACCCGTTTACTTCTTTCACCAGAGACTTAGGATTCTTTCTCTCTCTCGCCTGTTTGTAACCCCTACTACAAACCAAGTGCCGGTAACACGAGCAATAGCAAACTGGATGTAGGGACATTTTGTCTGAACCAGTATAAACCATTATGTCCTCCGAGCACGCCATCCGAGCCAGACGCGCAAATACAAATTTACTCGTCGGTGGTCCGAAAACACCTACACTTTCCTACTGTTTCCTTTTTCTTTTTTTATCTTTTATTTTTTGTTGTGTTCAATTATTCTTGTCATTTTTTGTTCTTTTTTATTTTTGTTTCTTTTCATCTTTTTTTATTTTTCTTTTCTTCTATTTCTTTTTTTATTTTTTTCTTGATCTTTTATTATTTTATTATTTCCTTTTTATATTTTCATTTTTTACTACATGTTTTTCTTTTCTTTTTTTCTTGCCTTTCATTCATTTATTTTTCTTTTCTTTTCTTATTTTCCTTTTTTCTATTTATAATTTTATATTACACTCTTTTTTTATTTATAGACACACGTGATGTTCACGTATTATACATGTGGTGTTTTATGCTATATTTTGTGATGTCTGCGAGTATAAATGTGATGTTCTACGATGTTTTTGTGATGTCCAGTATACATTGATGTTCTAGGATATATTTTCTGATGTTTGATAGCTTTTTTTTCTTTTTAATTGACTCTAATTAATTATTTCTTCAATTTTATTATTTTAATTTATATTTTTATGACATTTATTATGTTTATGTAGTATACATACGATGTTCTATGCTATATTTAGTGATGTTCGTGTAGTGTTAATGTGATGTTCTATGATGTATTTGCGATGTTCGATAGCATTTTTTCTTTTTATTTGGTAATAATTAATTACTTCACTAATTTTATTTTTTATTTTCTTTATTTTTTATATTTCATGATATATATGATGTTCACGTAGTATACATATGATGTTTTATGCTTTTTTGTGATGTTCGTGTATTGTTAATGTGACGTTCGACGATTATCTTTAAATACATGTTTATCATGAGATAAATGTTCGTTAAATTTTTTATTGAAATGTATCCATGTGGGGTCTTGTTTTAAAGAGTTTATTACAAGAAATACGATGGTGCAATCAAATTTTAATTAGGATACTTGATTTAGAAGCTTGACTTTTATTTTACTAAAAAAGCATGAAATGCTGACACCAGCAGCGTGCGTTCCTCATCTACTAGCTCTTCCGAGCGGCTGGTGCAACATGCCTGGACTGCGGAAGGACGTGAGCGCCGCTGGCCCAATAAAAAACTAAAATTGGCCCACTCCCGCAGCAGTGCGCACGACACGCCTGGGTCGGTGCATAGGCGCTCCCGAGGTTTCGCCGTTTAGTCCGGTATTTCAGCGGGGGGCCATCTGTTGCCATCTGTTTCAGTTTCGCATCCGACTATCTCGAGTCGTCCACTCGTCCCAGCTGCGCGATGCGGTCTCTAGCTGTGCCGGAGCCCGGCCGTCGCCGGTGGTGGACCGCGGGAGGCCACTGTGCCGTCTGGCGCTTCTCGGCAGCGCGGATGCGGTTGAGTGACGCGGCCGCGCGGGAAAATGAGACCTTTGTATGGTTGATTCGTGGGACAAAATGGATGTCTAGAAATTCAAATTATCCGAATTCATATCCTCTAATATTTTCGTATTCGGTTATGATGTGAATACTAAATGGATGTATTCGAATTTGTTTTTGGAGATTGTTCTCTATATCCGATTCTAGATCCATATTCAATAAAAATATGGATTATCTGACATCTATCTGTATCTGTGAAGCCCCAAGGTGTAAAGAATCTATTCAAAAGTTTTCTTTCCATGACTATGACTAGAGACTAATTATTTAATTTCAATATTAGTAATGATGCATTAAAACTATTTAGTAGTATATCTATAAGTAACCTTTAATATTAATTTAATACTGTTAATGATACATAAATTAATTTTAGAATTTTCTTATTTAGTTTAAATCTAATATATTTGTTGTTGTAAATTATTTTAATACTTTAGTTTATTTGCTCTGATGTAAATTATTTTGTATAATTTATAATTTCATAATGAATATGATTGAATGATTGATAATTTAATTATTATATATTTATTTATAACCATATTGTTTTTTATGAGCTATTTCGTAATTAAAAAAACGATAAAGCAAAATGGCTACTTGTTGCCTACCATTCTTATTTATATTTCTACACATTGATATTGGAGATTTATTAGAAGCGTACTTTAATTTTATTTCACTTTGGTTATCGACGAACTTAGCAGTAAAATTCTACTCATCTATGTTGAATTTAACAATATGCACTTTGAGTTAAAATGAATAAATATCCGAATAGAAATCCAAATCTGAGACATTTGTATCCTTGTTGAACTCGAATTAAAGTGTGGTAAAAGATGACATCCGGATCCATTTCCATTCCTAGATTCGTGGCTTAGGATGTAACATTTCATGTTTCTCTCACTATGTAAAAAACTATAATATCTCACCAGTCACCACGTGAAAACGGTCTACCGGGTTAGTGGCCATGTGGTAAAAGTCATCGACAAAGATGTACTGAGGTGCATGTGTTAGGCATGTGCTTGTTCTACGCCAGACTTTCGGGCTTCAGGATGTCATAGGTTCATAGCACACCTTGATGATTTGTTTCCAGAAGAAAAAAATGAAAAATCATTTCAGTGACCATGTTTCATAGTGTGGGGTTGTGGAGAGGATCACTCATTAGAGCATCTCCATCAGATTGAGGATATCCAATTATAGAGTACATGGATTAAGAAAAATACACTTTTGTAGTATAGGGAAATTGGGGAAATCCTGTGGCGGAAAGTGATGATACGAAGAGGTCCTGGGCCTTGTTTAGATTGCTTCAAAATTCCAAGTTTTTTCACTCTCTCCATCACATCAATTTTTGGACGCATGCATGGAGCATTAAATGTAGGTAAAAAAATAACTAATTGCACAGTTTGGTTGTAAATCACGAGACGAATCTTTTGAGCCTAGTTAGTCCATGATCGGACAAAGTTTGTCAAATACAAACGAAACGTGCTACAGTGCCCAGATTGCAAAAATTTACAATCTAAACAAGGCCCTGGTTTAGTTCGTTAAGTGAGGAAGAGTTTTCGGGGTAGCTGGGTGTGTTGAGAGGCTGGAGAAGTTTAAGGAGAGTTAAGTTTGGAGTTGTGATGTGTTTGTCGTTTTTTTCTGAGGGTGATGGGCTGGTGAAACCCACCTAAAAGTTGTAACTGAATGTTTTTGTCTTTATTTAATATTAAGACGGGGGCAATGCCCTAAAGCTCTAAAAAGAATATAGGGAAATTGTGCTCCACTAGATTAAGGAAGGAAAGAAAGGGGATTGAGAAAAAAAGGCTGGTTGTTTCCCTCTATTCGAGGGATTGAAAAAAATATAGAAAAAGGGGCTGAGAAAGGGGGGAGTCTTGCAGTCCGGCAGTTCGGACGAAAACAATGCGCAAATAGTTGCCGCGCACGGAAGCATGCTGCTGATGAACTATTTTTGGCGCTCTACGTCTGGCTGGCCCACTCGCGCGCGGCCCACCTCACCTCTCAGCTGCACATGCCACGTCTGTGCTCGGTGGTTGAGTGTCACTTGAGCATACGCAACGTTAACAAAAAATAATAATTTAATGGTGTTGTTGCTTTATTGAAGCTGCTCCTCCACATGCATGCATACTGCTGAAAAAGAATAAGTGTACATAAGCATTTGCTAAGTTTTAAAGATGTCATAACTGCTAAACTAAACATCTAAATTAAATTATGATTACACAATCGTGTTTCTTGCAATAAATCTTTCAAAATAAAATCCCACAGATATATTTAGATAAAATTTTATAACAAACATTTATCTTGTGAAGATAGAACATATTTTTATTGAGTAGAAGCAATGTTCTAAGTTCAAAAAAAATGTTCCGCCTTTCTAAGAAAAATTCTCTCGATTTAAAAGAACAATATTCTAGTTATAGGTTCATGGTACTATAATATCCATGAAAAAATAATAACAAAAACTATAAATATATAAAAACAGTAAATAAATTAATAAATACCATAACATAAATAAAAATAATAAAATTTAGAGCAAATAAAAAAGGAAACAAAATAAAATACCATAACTATTTTGGTGGTGATGTAACCCGGACAAATGCATCACATGGAAAAAATATCACAACAAATGCATAGAACAAATCACAAGGAAAAAAGAAAAATCCACATAATAGAGGTAAGTTAAAAAGATCATCACATTGATATTACTTAAACAATCTAAGATATACCATAGAACATCTCATGAGAACTCAAAGATAATCATACATTTATCTTGTGAAGATAAAACATTTTTTTAGTAGAAGCAATGTTCTGAGGTTAGAAAAGCAATGTTCCGCCTTTATAAAAAAATGTTCTCGATTAGAAGAACAATATATTCTAGTTATAGGTTCATTCAATTGGTATTACAATATCCATGAAAATAAAAAATAATAACAAAACTATAAATATAAAGAAATAGTAAAGAAATAAATAAAATACCACAACATAAATAAAAATAATAAAATTTAGAGCAAAGCAAAAGGGAAACAAAATAGAACATCACATATACATTATGTGAACATTATAAAAACATATCACGGAACATCACATGTATATTATGTGAACATCACATGTATACTATATGAACATCACATGTATATAGCATGAATCACAAAAACACATAATAGAACATGAAATGCATACCAGGTGAACGTATAAAATACAACAAAGAACATCATATGTATACTATATGAATATCATGAAATACATCGTAGAACACCAAATGTATACTACGTGAATATTACAAAACATATCATAGAACACCGTATGTATGTAATATGAACATCACATAATACATCATAGAACATCATATGTATACTACTTGAACATCCACAAAATATACCAAATTACATTATAAAGCATCACAAGTATATCACATGAACATCGCAAAATATATCTTATAACATCACATGTATACTAAGTAAACATAATAGAGTACATTATAGAATAGCATATGTACAAAATGTGAAGTTCTATATAGAAAAACTAACAAAGAAATAAACAAAAAAAGAATAAAACATAAAAACAAAAAAATAAAACAAATAAAAAAATGATTACAGTAAAAATAAAAAAGAAATAAAAACAAATATAAAAAATAAAAGAATAATAATAATTTAAAAAACAAAAACAAAAATAAAAATAAAAAATTGAAGCACAAAAAGAAAAGAATAAGAAAAAATAAAGAAAAGAAAAGACAAGAAAAGAATAATGAAAAATCACATGAAATGAAAATAAAAAAATTGAAATAAGGAAAGAAAAAATAATAAGGAAACAAAAGGAAAGGAAAGGAAAGGAAAGAAAAGAAAAAGGAAACAAAAAACAAAAATAAATTAAAGAAAGATAAAAATGTAAAAAATGAAAAGACTAATAAAAAATCACATAAAACAAAAAAATAAAATAAAAAAAATAAATGAAGCATGAAAAGGAAAAAGAAAAAAAGAAAAGAAAAGAAAAAAGAATATAAGAAAGAAAACTAAAAGAGAAGCTAACGTAATCGCCTACCTAGAGTTAAGAAGAGAAGAAATATAAAAAAAGAGAAGCTAACTACCTGTCGGGTATCAGTATTAGGGATACTCGAAGAAAGGATCTGAGGACCACAGACGACAAACTCGCCTAGATAATCCAAGACATATTTCAATCTCGACTGACCCCGAGGGTACGGGAGTCGTCTCGCCCGACCCCTCAAGCACGGGCCTTGTTACACCCTCGGTGTTACACCGTAAATCATTTACTAAAACATGTCATGAGCATCATATTTATGTGTTAATGCATATAATAAAGTGTGTAGATCAATTTTCGTAACTCAAAACGAACAATAAAAATGCAAAACGAAAGTTGATTCAATAGTCATGTTATATCACTTAAGGTTGAAAACCAATTTTTATTAAGCAAAAGTGCTATAGAACATATATGTGTCACCTTAATAAAGTTGTAAGTACAAACTTTGTAGATGACAGTGAAATACTTGCGGTCAAAAAATGATATTACTAGCTAATATTTCCACTAGCTTAGAAATCGCAAATGGAAATCAAATTCAGCTAAAAAACATAGAAATTTTCAAGTCTGCCAACAGTTAGACATTGCTATTTTTGGCAATTTATTATGAGAGATTGGGTTAAAGAGTGGTGTAGTGTTATAGCTTGAGTTGGTAGTCTCATATGCCATCTTGAGCATGGTGAAGAAGGTTTAGGCCTAGAAGCAACTGTTTGGTCGTGTTGAGCGCTTTAAAACTCGTGCGCGTCACTGTCTCGAGTTGGTTGGCGCCGGGTGCGCGGTCACCGCGTGGCCTTCCCACGCCGCGCACATGGCCACGTCCCACATGGTCAACTATGCCGCCGCGCTAGGCCAGTCGAGCTGCCTGGGCTTGGCCGAGGTTGGCCGTAGCGAGCCGCTAGCCCCATGCCCTGCTGCTTTGCCTCGCGCTACCGTGTTGGGTGCCACCGCGACCGTGCCACGCTGCTATCGTGCCCGCACTGCCGACACTCCTCGTGCCGTGATGCTGAAATTGTCATCGCATTGTCGTCGCATCCACACTGGTCTGCTGAACCTCTACGCTATTGTCGGCCCTATGCGTGTCACCTCTGCCGCGCGCACGTGGGCGAGCCGCCGTCACCTTGTCATTTAAGGCGCTATGGCTGTGCGGGCCATGCTGGTCGGGAGCGCACGTGCCTATCGGCTAGCATCGACGCGTGGGTCTCCCGATCTCGCCGCTCGTGTCCTGCCAAGGTGAGGACGAGCCGAGCCCACGTGTCGCGCCATTCTCTCTTCTCTCTCTGCTTTCTACCACCGTCGTGTCATGTCATGGTGAGCCAGAGAACGGGCAACTCTCATCAATTCCTCATGCTTGCGTCTTTGCCTTCACGCCCCCTCTCCAGCCGCCCCCACCCCGCTTTGATTGTGGCTCAGTCGAGCTCCAATTTTGGAGCTTTGCCTGCCACCGTGCTATTAAGGTCCGTCACCACCCGCGCCATGGCCAGCCTCCACCACTTCACCCACGCAAAATTCCTCTGCACCACTAGCTTGCCATGGCTCCCTCTCCACTGTGCGCACGCCCATGGGAGTGCTACCGCCTCCCCACTACCACAGACATGTCCATGTCTGCCGTGGCTTGTCGCCGTGCTCGTCGCGCACACGTGGCTAGCACTGATCAGGTAGTTGCCAGCTGAACCACCACTTCAACCGGCTTAGCAGTGTGCCCATGGTGCTTATTCCATATCTCTACCGTCCTGTTAGCGCTATGGCTCATCGGAACGTGGTTGTCGCCGTTGTAGGTCCCCCGTCACCGAGGAGAGCCCAATCTGCTTCACCCCCATTCGTGCAACCACCGCCCATCGTTGCGCATTGGCCCATAGGTGAGCATCAGTCCCCTAGCTAGGTCTACAAGGGTCTCAGGTGGCTGGCGTACCACCTAGTGCCTAGCGCGGGTCATCTCGGGGACCTCTCCGGTGCGAAGGTGAAAAGATCCGAGGGTTCCATTGCAAAGTCGATATCTATAGAAATAGTATGTGTAGTGTTTGCGCTATTATTTGATAACGTGAGGGCATTTTTGTAAGAGTGCCAGCACGCGCGGGCTTCCTCGCCACAGGCCGCCTCTCGTGTGTGGGCCGGTGCCGCAGTGGGCCGCACCGTGGAAGCTATTAGTGTATTTAGTTCATATATATCCAAAAATTATGAAACCAATTTTGTTAAGTTTCTAAAATTGTGCTCTATTTGTTAGTGTATTTTGTTCATATATATACATGTTGATACTAGGAGCTTTTAAATCATTTAAGAATGCTCAATATTATTAAGTTAATTATTATAGGAATTTTTGTGGTAGATTAGTTATAGCAAAAACCCTGAAATTTTTATAGTAGCTTCATTGTATTATTATGTGCTTGCTGTAATTTTTGTAGCCTTAGAATAGGCTAAGTACTAGCGTAGTTAGGTGCTCCTTGTTGTAATATAAGTTAAATCGCTAATAAGAGTAAGATTATGTTTTAGTTGCTAAGTTAATATCCGTTTGATGAATCCATACCTATTTTTGCGGAAATGATAAGTAGTTAGTATCTTAACCATTAGAGCTAGCTTAGTGGCTTAGTAGATGTATTCTTATTTTAAGAATTGTTGTTGCCTTAATATTAACATGTTGCATCATCATCGCATGCATGTAGAGAACGAGTTGGTGGAGATCGTGACCATAGGAGATCATGAGTTCGAGGAGGTGATCGAGGAGTACGAGGAGGAGATCCTTGTGCAGGAGGAGGTCCTGAAGCTGTCACTAACTGACTGAGCTGACACCTCCGCCTGCCCTAAGGCAAGCCCCGGTGCATAACCCTTATTTTGAATAATCACTGGATATATATGTGATGTGCATTTATGTTACAGGCTTATTTTTGAAACTACATGCATAGATATACCTACTTATGAGTCCTACTAGCTTAGGTCGAGTAGCTGCTATGCTTAGTTTTTTCGGTAGTGTGAGTAACCTGCCATTACTCACAATAGGAGATTATTATTATTACTCTCATGATAAAATGGTGAAAGGAAATAGAGATCCAGACAGGGATATGGTATGAGTATTGGTGGGTGTAATAGGTTATGTCCTGCGGCCAACGGGGCATAGCTTGGTTACATTATTTTCCCTATCCATGTCGGTCAAGGACCGACCGTTGCATTGGATTCTAGTTAGGTCATAGACTTATTATCCTGAGCACGTACTTGCTTATGGGAGCGGGAAGGCTCATTGCTCTCTTGTCGTGGGTTCTGGCTCTTTTTGGATCGACTGATTGGAGGTGGGGATGGTGGAGGTCTAAGCACCACACTGAGTCTGGGACTCAGGTGTGGGGGCTTGGAGTCCAAGTTTGGACGGGGACCTAGACCCCTTGATAGGAGAGTGGTGGGTTGGTCCTATTTATGCCTAGGGTATAAGCGGGGCATGCGTTTTAGGGTACCTAGCTAGGATACATTGGTTCACGAATCGCCCTATGATACGGTACGACTTGTCTACGATCTAGCACTATAGTAAAAACTGAAAGATGAAAGATGCTAAAATGGATATGATTGCTCAACTCTTGCTTGAAAGTAGAACCAGTGCTTACATAGAATGGTTAGCTAATGAACTAATCAGGACTGCTAATAAGAAATATACATAAGGATTCACTACTAGTAATGCTTGTCGCAAAAAGAAAACCCAGCAAACCATAAAGCTTATCATATCCTTTGGAGTCAGGAAATTATTCCCACTAGTCGAGTAAGTCTTGCGAGTACATTGTGTGGGTTTATTTACCCCTGTTGTAGGTGTAGCTTGAGGAGTAGCTGTTGTATGGAGGATTCTTTTGGTAGGCACAGATGGATCCTTATATCTTATCGTTAGATGTTTATTTTAATTCCACTATTTAAATTCCGCACTCTGAACTTGGTATTGTAATAATGAATTTCTGAGAACTCTTGTTGTATGAAATGGACTAAGTAATGTAAGCTCGTTCTCATTATTGGATCCTGGATAAAAAATGTGGATTGTTCGAGTTCTCCCTTAGGGTGTGCTCGACGGAACTGTCCGATATAGCTTGCTTTTGGGGTGCTTAGTGTCTAGTGGAAGACGAGCGCCTCTGAAGGTGTGTTATTTTGGGTGGTTCTACCACAGGCCCCATGTCGCCCGACCCTGAGGGCACGAACTTTGTCTCGCCTGGCCCCTTGGGCATAGGCCCCGTGTTGCCTAACCCCAAGGGTACAGGAGCTGTCCCGCCTGACCCCGAGGGCGCGGGATCTATCCCGCCCGACCCTAAGGGCACGTGCTCCGTCTTGCCTGATGGAGATCCATACCGTCTCCAACCACTATGGGTCTAAGGGTACAACCCTTGGGTCAAACTTCTAACATCGGGAAGGAAATGGGCACGTTTCGATGTGACCCGTGGCCACGTCTGGCCATGCCCGGTGGTTCACATCACCAACAGTGACTTGTGCGTGGTCGCTGTGTTGCCTACTCCTCATACGGCCACTAATAGGCACATTGGTTCACCACGCCATCTGCTAGGATGGGATGGGACGCCACTACCAGCTGATGACGTTGAGGCATGGCACCAGTGCTGAACAAGAGCCCAACATAGATCCGTCCCCATCACCATCTACAGCATCGGTGGGACCCGCATGAAGGAGAAGAAGGATGCGGTGGCCCTAGAGGCCTTCTCTCCCTCGTTTTTCTCCTTTTCTCTCTATGTAGCCTACGCCTTCCCCTTCACCTATAAAAGGGGAAGAAAGATGCCCCAAGAAGGGGCAAGGAGCACGTAGCTAATGAGCACACAACTGAACAAACTCTCAACACTCTTCAATCCTTCCACCAGAGACCTGGTATCTGCTCCGTCTCTCGCCCATTTGTAAACCCTACTACTAACTAGTGTTGGTAACACGAGTGGCAACAGACTAGATGTAGGGACATTCCACCCAAACTAGTATAAATCCTTATGTCCTCCGAGTACACCATCTAGGGCAGATGCGTAGATATAAATTTACTAGCCAGTGATCCAAAACACCGACAGTTGGTGCACCAGGTAGGGCCTTTTTGCGCGTCTCGACGTCCACATTAGGCATCGGATGGCTAGCCATGGCATCAGCTGGGTCCCGAGCATGCATGTGTGCTTCAAGAACCTGGATTTCTCGTTATGATAGAGGGACAGTTGGCGCAGGCCCCCTCTCGCCGTCTAGCCTCTCTACTCTGCCGGCCTCGACGTGATCGTCGAGGTGCTTGAGGAGCTGTAGCTGCACACGCTAGAGGTCCATGCCCCGAGGAGCAACTAGCTCCTTGGCTTCAATTACAGGAGGCTAGAGCATCAGCTCGGTGCCTTCCTAGGACCCTGACCATCCCTGGAGGACCTGCGCTACCTCACCTTCTTGTTCGCCAATGCGTGGAGACCCTCAGACATGATAGGCATTCCGAGAGAAGTCATCGAGCACACCTTGAAGATTAGGCCAGACTCCAAGCCAGTGAAGAAGTGCCTGCATCACTTGTACAAGGAGAAGTGTAGGGCCATCGGCGAGGAGATTGTGAAGCTTTTGGCGGCCGGATTCATCAAGAAAGTGTACCACCCCAAGTAGTTAGGCAATCCCGTTCTTGTAAGAAAAAAGAGTGGGAAATGGAGAATATGTGTTGATTACATGGGTCTCAACAAAGCGTGTCCAAAGGATCTATTTCCTTTGCCGTACATAGACCAAGTAGTCGACTCGACCTCAGGGTGTGAAACCCTTTGCTTCCTTGATGCGTACTCTGGGTACCATCAAATCATGATGAAAGAGTCCGACCAGCTCGCGACGTCTTTCATTACCCTGTTCGGATCATTCTGCTTCGTCACAATGCTTCGGTCTGAAAAACGTGGGGGCTACATATCAGCATTGTATGCTCAAGTATTTCGGGGACCTCATCGGGCAAACTATTGAGGCCTACATGGACGACATCATGGTCAAGTCCAAACGGGCTGACCAGGTCATTATCGACCTAGAATAGACCTTCATGAAACTTTGAGCAAACAACATGAAACTCAACCCTGAGAAATGCATTTTCAGGGTCCCAAGGGGTATGCTGCTGGGTTTTATCATCTTTGAGCGCGGCATCGAAGCCAACCCAGAGAAGATCTCAACCATCATGAGGATGGGCTCAATTCAGAACATAAAGAGGGTACATCGAGTTATAGGGTGCCTCACCACGCTCAGTCATTTTATCTCGCACCTCGGCGAATGAGGTCTCCCCCTCTATTGGCTTCTGAAGAAAACTAACCATTTTGAATGGATGCCCGAGGCCTAGGAGGCACTTGACAAGGTCAAGTAGCTCCTAACGAAGGCCCTGATCCTGGCCCCCTAACTATTGGTATTTTTAACGTATCACTTGTTTGAAGTACTTAGCCACCTATCATAAACTTATATCCCTAACTTTACTAGGTTGTCATCCCTAGTGTTGATGCAGAGATATTTGTTGGTACTACATAGTATTACTACTAGAATAACACTAAGCAATTCTTTATTAATTATGTGACTAGAGAGAATATATATAAATCTATGAACCAAAAGTATCTGCAAGCGCACAGATAATATATCATTGTAGCATTTTAACCGAGAGTATTCTAGATATCGTTATTTATATTTTTACCACTGGGAAGGTCTAGCATGGATATGTATTGATAACTTATACTATTGAAGGAGAAATAAACTATAACCAATGTTCTACTCATAACAAGGATAAGTCATAGGATAAGATACGTATATAATAAGTAATCATAATGATAAATCACTCAGAGCACTCCTTTCTATAGCATTAGCATGGTCATGTAGAATATTAGAGGAATAATTCCTAAGTCATTCTTAATTACAAGTCAAAGCATACATTTGATTAGTGCAATTATACCTAGTACTCATGGCTAAGATCATCATCATATCTACACCTAAGGGATATTACTAAGGAAGATTGAGGGCATAGCTCATTCTACCTTCATAATCGGACCCTACTTGCTCCTATATTTGGGGAGTGGACTACAAAGGACTCAACGAGAGTGTCACATCCGTGATCTACCACATGACCTAGAATATAGGGTGCATCCGTAGGTAAACAACGTATAAGCACCATGCTTACACAATGTCGATCACCCATCCCGTATACATCAGAGTGAGCGCTATACTGAACTTATGCATAAACACAATGATAAACTAGCTATACTAAGTATATAATCGAAAGAAGATGTTGAACACCATAAAGAAGAACATGAATAAGATGAACACTGAGATTGTCATAACAATTGTAACTAGCATATAAAAATAATGGAGAAACAAGAGAGAGAGAGGGGTACAAAGTTTATACCGAACCATGCTCTTGACAAGATCGAGAATCCAAGCGAAGTCCTGCTTGCCTCCCTCTAGATCTATCCTAACTAGATATGCTATGGAGGAGGAGGAGCTCTGAGGATATTAGGATTTCTGTCTTCTCAAATGACTTTATGACTTCTGATTCCTAGGGAGAGGCAGGGGCTGGATTATATAGCCCTAAGGGTCCAACGTGAGCCCTTGGATCAAACTGACTTAAGCAATGGCCTAGATGCATCCTCAAAGGTGGTGGGAGACCGACATACGAAGCTGACTGATAGGTGGGCCAAGGGGGGCGGGCTGCCCCACCTTTTAGGGGGTGGCCCTTCACTTCAGTGACATGGCTTCTAGACCCTTCTAGAGTCTTCCCACATAGGTACCACAGCAAAACTCTATATTTTCCTTCGATGATTAGGTCCTCCTTGGCGGCTTTCTGATTAAACCCTGCTGGAAACATAGATTCACCAAAACTTGAGGAATTTATTAGTTTAAACCCCTAAACTTTCATTGGTGATTATATTTATGCCCTTATGCATGTTTAATTGATGGTTTAAATTGGTTGTTAACTACCGTCAACAACTCCCCCAAGCATACCTTTTGCTAGTCCCTTAGCAAAACTAAACATAGTAACTAAATCTAGAGTTTAAGGATTTTGAAAACATTGAAGCAACTCCTCAAAAGTACACATGAGTTCAAACAAGAATTCTCCTCTGGATTAGAATAAACCGATCTGACTTTCAAATTTACCCATATTACCTTTAACCATGGAGCTTCTTAGCCTTCACTTGGGTCTTGAGCAATTGAAAGATAGAATGATCAAGTCAAGCACTATATCTTAAGTTCTTTGCTCAACCATTACTCTAGAGTTTTTATAGATTTTCAAAATAAAACTTAGAGCTTCCTATTGTATGACAGTCTTAAGTCTCTCAATATATGTGGTATTTATTGATCCTCACCAAGACAATAGTGGTGTTATGCCTTTCTCTTCCTACATCTAAGGCTTATGTGGAGCTCATAGGAGTGGAGAAAGCATAAAAGAGCATACTTGCAATACATATATTGTAAAGTCAAACCTCGAATCCAAAGAGAGTTGAGTCATACAATCAAATCAAGATGTGGATGTGTATGGATGTATATGGTGGCTAACCTAATTCTACTACGCTCCTTGAAAACATATCTCTCTTTTGAAACTTGGAAACAACTTTGCAAGAAAACAGGGGCTATCTTGTTCATCTTCTCTTTTTTAGGCGAGCATCTGAGTACCCATTGTTTTCAATATCTCGGACACTTGTCCATTTTTTTCCGTCTCCTTTTTTTAATAACTTTTGCATAGCGCATGCTTCTTTCTGCAATGAAAACTTTTGAGAGATAGTAAGAAGATCTTGGAGCATTTATTTGGTGGATATCTATGAAGAATATTTTTGGTGTTTACTCCTAGTGTAGGAGTAAAACATTTTTAGGTGGATCTAAATGGAATGGCATGTTGTTGCGCCTACCTCCAGTGTAGGAGTAGTGCATATTTAGGTGGTGTGTATGTGATCTTGATTTTAAGAGCATGACAAACCTCTCATAAGGCATCAACAAAGCTTGACTAAACTCAATGCAAAATAAGCAGCATATATGAGTGAGAGTTTTTCTAATCCAAGTATTATATATGGCTCTGGTAGGAATTCAAGCTTTGTCATACAAGGAACTCATCATGTAGGATTTTTCATATTTTTTAAAAGATAAATCTCTAGAACTTTATCATCACTAGAAACAACATAGACAATAGCTCAGACCTTCTCATATCATATCTGTCAACTACCTAGACTTAGCTCAAGCATATGCTACCCATGAGTTTCAAATTTAGAGCAAATTCTTATATCAAACAGTCGTATCCAAAACTCAGGAAAATTCAAGGCTGAAAACTAGGTACTTGAAAGGAAACACGATAGGGCAACTCGTCATCATTTCCATTGCAAGAGATTATCCTTAGAGTCCTTTTATTTAACTCTTAAAAACAGAAAACTAGACACACACTTTTATTTTGTTTTTCATTTTTAAGATCACACCTTACTATTATATATATAGCTAAGATAAACTTTTATTTTGTTTTTGTTTGTTATGCATCTTTTTATGACTTTAGCAAATATATAGAAAACTTAAAGATAGTAAAACCGAAAAAGGAAAGAAATACTTAGCTAGATATATGGGGGATGCTCCTCCCCCAAGCTGGAGGTTGTCGTGGTCTTTCTTAAGATCTTTCTCATCCTTCCAGAAGTTGTTTTCCTCATGTAGCGGGTGTAGTAGTGGCTTGAGAGAATGTACTTCGGATGGATGGTTTTACTTCTGATCATCCTGCACAATACTCCAACAAGAACACCAAAGCTCATGGTACAGATTAGGATAAGAGGTTAGCGGTCAGCCATTCAGAAATTTGTTGTCCTTGGAGGTTTAGACAGATTTCCTAATTGACAAAGTTCTAGCAAGATGTCTATTAATATATTTTTGGATTTTCTTATTTATATAATGTAGAAAGGAAATACGTATGCATGTTTATTTTTATTTTTATGCCACCACAGTGAATATTTCCTTGGGCTTTTACACACCATAGATTTATTCACATGGGGCTTAGGATTTTCCTGATGCAATGATGTAATGCAATAATGAAACTTTTTATTTTTCTTTTCTAAATGCAATGCTAATGCAGAAAAGTAAATATGCTAAAGTGAAAATAATTTATGCAATACTAAAAAGTAAATCTGGATAACTACCGATGTTACCTCATGGCCAGGGTTCAGATTTTTAAGTCCTCCGGATAAGACTTGGCTGGAGAAGAGTCATTTACTTTACGGGTGCATCATCCAGTCCCGGCAATGAAGACTCTGATGATTGTGCCTCTTGTGACTCTAGTGACGATGTTACCTTCTCCTTCCACACCTGCTTGGTCTGTGGGCTTGACTTTGGCGGAGCAGGTTCATCTTTTACAACACCTTCAGGTTCCTTATCTTCCTCCCATTCATTCCTTGGAGATTGATTCTTCTGGTTTCGGGATGATCGACGTCTCCTCCTAGAGCAGGACTTCTTTGGCTACTAATAAGTAGTGTAACTATTAAAATAACAGTGTACCTTTCTCTAGGGAATTGGAAGTGGACTTGTCTAGATCCAACGTAGATGATCGCATTGGTGGTGTTCAGGAATGATCTTCCGAGGATGGTGGGTGTATCATCTTCTTCTTCTCCCATGTCCAGGACCATGAAGTTGGCAGGGCATAGTGATCATGTATTTTTACCATAATATCTTTTGCTATCCCCCCTTAGGAATTAGATTGATTGGTCCACCATCTATAATTGCATATATATAGGGAACAAAGGTTTATCTCCGAATAAATATTCATACATTACCTTAGACATTATGTTGACCCCCAATCCAATGTCGCAGAAGGTCTTGTGGATTATTCTTTGCCCAATGGTACACTCGATCGTTGGTATGCCTAGATCATCCTTCTTAGTAAGGAATGGTGAAGCGAGGAGGTGGTCATACTCTGATCGGAGTGTGTTGATCATGTTGACTGTCTCTTCATGTGGTTGCCTGGCTTTGTTCTTCCTTCTTCTCCTTTTGTTCTTCTTCTTGGTCACTGTTGTCTCTTCGGGCAGGTATGCCTTTTGTGGATGACTAGAAGATTGCAAGATGCGATTCTTGAAAGAAAACTTCTCCTTTCTATCCTTGATTGTGAAGCAGATCTTGGCACTATCCGCGTAGATGATGGCTTTAGCAGTGCTTAGGAAAGGTCGGCCCAAGATAATGGGTGCCCTTGCATCTCCACCTGTTTCCAAAACCACAAAGTCTATGGGAACATATGATTGTCCCACTCGAATAATGGCATCTTCAAGAATCCCCTTAGGGTAACAGAGTGACTGATCTGCAAGCTACAAACACATATTTATGTACAACAAAGCATCCCCATTAATTCGATCATAGATTACCTTAGGCATAATGTTGACACTTGCTCCGAAGTCATAGATAGCTTCTTAAAAAATGTGATGTCCAATGGCGATGGGGATGATAGGGCTCCCTAGATCACCTTTCTTGTCAGGCAAGGTGTAATCTATCTACCTTCCCGTCGATGGCTCTATGTAGTAGTAAGCTGCATTATAAATATCGACAAGATTTGTAGTTTTTAGATCTTCCGGTTGCCCTAGAATCTTACCTTTGTTGGACAGAGGAACAGCAGCCGCTAGCTGAGCTATTTGTGATTCTATCATTTTATTAAAGCTATGTTGGTTCTTAATGGCAGAAACAAAGCTATCCATTCTATTATTTATGTTTTCTAGAATTTTATCATTGGAAGCTACCTTTCTAGATAATCCCTCCATCAGTTTGGATTGGCCAGCAATTAATTCTCTCAAGGGTGGTTGATTGAAATTATTAAAATTATTACCTTGATAATTACCTTGGTAGTTTGGCCTTTGTTGCTAGTTCCATCCTTGATTCTACTGAGGATGAGAGTAATTGTTGTTGTTGACAAAATTCACATCCTCATGGGTCTCAGGACAGTTATTCCCTGAATGCCCAGTGCTTCCACACACTTCACATGTCATGCATGAATCATGAATGTGCATGACTTCTTGCTTCTCATTGGCTCGATCTTCAAGCTTCTTCATCTATAGTCCATCTTGGCAGACAGCAGGTCTACTTCCTTTGAGTTGATGTATACTTCCACCTGTTTTGTGGGTTTGAGCACGTTCTTCATTCCAGCCTTGGTTGGAGGCCATCTTCTCCACAAGAGTGGTCGCAACTAGAAGTGTAAGTGATAAGAATGCACCTCCAGCAGCAGCATCCATAGTCTCGCGGGTACTATTGGTTAGCCCGTGATAGAAAGTCTACATGAGTAGCCAATTCTTCATCCCATGATGAGGACATTCTGCAATATAATCTTGAAAGCATTCCCATGCCTTAGGGATAGATTCATCATGTTGTTGCTAAAAGCTTGAGGTTCTCCCACGTAGAGCATTAGTCTTGCCTATGGGAAAGAACTTTGCTAGAAAGGCAGTGGAGTAGTTATCCCATGTAGTGTTTCTATCTTTATTGGCGTAGAACCACTGCTTTGCCTTTCCCAAAAGTGAGAATGAGAAAAGGCGAAGTAGTATGGCATCCTGGGTTACTCCTTTGATGGTAAAGGTGCTGTAGATCTCCAAGAAATGTTGGAGATGTGCACTTGCATCTTCATGTGCCTTTCCACAAAACTGGTTTGCCTGCACCATATTGATGAGAGCTGGCTTAAGCTCGAATCCATTGTCTCCGACATTGACTATCGGTCTAGTATGGATGTTGGTCGTAGTTGGAGCAGAGAATTCACGGAGAGTCCTGTTAGCCATGGCTTCAAATTCTAGTGTTAAGCTTTGCCTTATATGGTTGTCTTCTGATTTCAAAGCTAAGACTTTCTTGAGCTTAGCTCTGGTCTTCCTGATTAATGCTTCTGGATCTTTGATGTAGTTTGTCAGGAGGTTAAAACCGGTCATACATTACCCTACATAAAATACACAAGCAGGCAAAACAAGGGTAAGCCTGTTTGATCAGAGGTCAATTGTTATCTCAATCCCATCAATAAGTATAAGTTTATCAATACTTCCTTTGCTAGTTACCTTCCCCGGCAATGGTGCCAAAAATGCTTGTTGGTATTTCTTAACGTGTCACTTGTTTGAAGTACTTAGCCACCTATCATAAACCTATATCCCTAACTTTACTAGGTTGTCATCCCTAGTGTTGATGCAGAGATATTTGTTGGTACTACATAGTATTACTACTAGAATAACACTAAGTAGTTCTTTATTAATTATGTGACTAGAGAGAATATATATAAATCTATGAACCAAAAGTATCCGCAAGCGCACAGATAATATACCATTGTAGCATTTTACTCAAGAGTATTCCAGGTATCGTTATTTACATTTTTACCACTGGGAAGGTCTAGCATGGATATATATTGATAACTTATACTATTGAAGGAGAAATAAACCATAACCAATGTTCTACTCATAACAGGGATAAGTCATAGGATAAGATATGTATATAATAAGTGATAATAATGATAAATCACTCAGAGCACTCCTTTCTATAGCATTAGCATGGTCATGTAGAATATTAAAGGAATAATTCCTAAGTCATTCTTAATTACAAGTCAAAGCATACATTTGATTAGTGCAATTACACCTAGTAATCATGGCTAAGATCATCATCATATCTATACCTAAGGGATATTACTAAGGAAGATTGAAGGCAGAGCTCATTCTACCTTTGTAATCGGAACCTACTTGCACCTATATTCGGGGAGTGGACTATAAAGAACTCAACGGGAGTGTCACATCTGCGATCTACCACATGACCCAGAATATAGAATGTATCCACAGGTAAACAACATATAAGCACCACGCTTACACAATGTCAACCACCCACCCTATGTACATTAGAGTGAGCGTTATACGAACTTATGCATAAACATAATGATAAACTAGCTATACTAAGTATATAATCAAAGAAGACGTTGAACATCATAATGAAGAACATGAATAAGATGAACACTAAAATTGTAATAACAATTGCAACTAGCATATAAAAAATAATGCAGAAACAAGAGAGAGAGGGGTACAAAGTTTATACCGAACCATGCTCTTGACAAGATCGGGAATCCAAGCGAAGTCCTGTTTGCCTCCCTTTAGATCTATCCTAACTAGCTATGCTATGGAGGAGGAGGAGCTCTGTGGAGATTAGGGTTTTTGTCTTCTCAAATGACTTTATGACTTCTGATTCTTAGGGGAGACAAGGGCTAGATTATATAGCCCAGAGGGTCCAAACATGAGCCCTTGGATCAAACCGACTTAAGTAACGGCCTAGATGCATCCTGAAAGGTGATAAAAGACCAACATACGAAGATGGCTGACAAGTGGGCCAAGGGGGGGGGGGTAGGCAGCCCCACCTGTAGGTCGGGTTGCCTCACCTATCAGGGGGTGGCCCTCCACTTCGGTGACATGGCTTTTGGACCCTTCTATTGTCTTCCCCATACGTACCATGGCAAAACTCTATATTTTCCTCTGATGATTAGGTCCTCCTTGGTGATTTTCTGATTAAACCCTGCTGGAAACATAGATTCACCAAAACTTGTGGAATTTATTAGTTTGAACCCCTAAACCTTCATTGGTGATTATATTTATGCCTTTATGCATGTTTAATTGATGGTTTAAATTGGTTGTTAACTACCGTCAACACCGACCGATGGGGAACCACTTCTGCTCTACATTGCAGCCACCACGCAAGTGGTCAGCACTACCCTTATGGTAGAGCGGAAAGAAGAGGGACACACCCTCAAAGTACAGTGTCCCATGTACTTCGTTGGCGAGGTCTTGTCGATTCCAAGACTCACTACCCCCAAATCCAGAAACTCTTGTACGCCATCCTTATCGCCAAGAGGAAGTTGCATCACTACTTCGAGTCGCACCTGGTGATGGTCATGATGTCCTTCTGTCTCGGCGAGGTCTTCCAAAACTAGGATGCCACAGGAAGAATCATGAAGTGGACACTCATGCTGATGGGTTAGGGCATTTCGTATGGCCCTTGGATGGCCATCAAGTCTCAAGTGCTGGCCGATTTCATCGTAGAATGGAACGAGATCCAAATACCGCCAGTAGCCATCGACCAAGAGTACTGGACGATGTACTTTGATGGATCGCTGATGAAGAAAGGCTCTGGCATGGGGTTGGTCTTTGTTTCACCCCTCGGGGTACGCATGAGGTACATGGTTCACATCCATTTCCTGCATCCAACAATGTGGTCAAGTATGAGGCACTCATCAATGGCCTATGCATCACCGTCGAGTTGGGAATCCAACAGCTTGACGTCTAGGGTGACTCCTAGCTAGACATCGACCAAGTCATGAAGGAGTTAAGATGCCACAATGCCAAGATGGATGTGTATTGCCGAGAAGTCCGCCAGCTGGAGGACAAGTTCGATGGCCTCGAACTCAACCACATCCCGAGACGACTCAACGGGGCGACTGACATGCTGGCGAAAATGGCATCCGACCAAGAGCCAGTGCCAATAGGCATCTTTGCCAGCAATCAATACAAGCCCTCGGTCCATTACGAGGAGAGAGAATAGACCGGCGATGGGCCACCTACCTTGGTCTCAGGGGTTAACCGACCGTCGGCTCCTTCCGACCCTAAAGTCATGGAGCTTGATGAAGATCAAGCGGCAGAGCCCGACCCTCTAGCTAATTGGAGGACGCTTTACCTTGACTACCTCATCCATGAGGAGCTATTGATGGACAAAACGGAGGCTCGGTGGCTCATGCGTCGTGCCAAGTCCTTCGTCATTATTGAGGGGGAGCTCTACAAGCGAAGCCACACCGGGATCCTATAGCACTACATCCCCATCGAACAAGGAAAGCAGTTGCTGAGAGATATCCATGATGGGGTCTATGAGCACCATGCCGCACCAAGGACCCTGGTCAGAAATGCGTTCCGACATGGCTTCTACTGGCCAATAGTAGTAGCTGATGCTGAACTAATTGTGCACACCTGCAAAGGGTGTTAATACTACGCTTAGCAGACCCACCTGCTAGCCTAAGCACTCTAAACGATCCCCATAATGTGGCCATTCATGGTCTGGGGGCTCAATATGGTTGGACCTCTCAAGAGAGCACCCAGGGACTATACACACTTGCTTATCGCCATAGATAAGTTTACAAAGTGGATATAGGCTCAACCGATCTCTGTGATCAAGTCTGAACAAGCTGTGCTGTTCTTCCTTAACATCGTCCATCTCTTTGGAGTCCCAAACTCCATTAACACAGACAACAGCGCGTAGTTCACTGGGAAAACATTCCTCCAATTCTGTGATGACTACCACATTCATGTTGATTGGGCCACCATGGTGCACCCCCGCACAAACAGGTAGGTCAAGCGTGCAAACAACATGGTCCTACAAGGCCTCAAGCCTAGGATCTTCAACCGGTTGAACAAGTTTGGTGGATGATGGGTTGCAGAGCTTCCTATGGTGCTCTAGAGCCTAAGGACGACCCCCAGCTAGGCCACTGGCTACACACCCTTCTTTATGGTCTATGGTTCCGAGGCTGTCCTCCTGACCAACCTCGACTATGGAGAGACAAGGGTTAGAGCATACAAGAGCAGGGAGCCAAGGCATCCCTCAAGGACGTCATGGATCAGCTTGATGATGCATGCGATGTCGCCCTCCTCTGCTCAGCCAAGTACCAGCAAGCGTTGCACCGGTACCACAGCCATCGGGTGCAGGGTCAGGCCTTCAACATCGGGGACCTGGTGCTCTGCCTCATCCAGAGCAACAAGAACCGCCACAAGCTCTCTCTGCCGTGGGAGGGACCATACATCATCGTGGAGGTGTGGCCCACCACCTATAAGGTCAAGACCATCGACAGCAAAGTCTTTGTCAACACCTGGAACATCGAGCAGCTATATCACTTTTACCCCTAATCTATGCGCATACTTATGAAAATTAAGAATGATGTTTCTAAAATGAAAAATAGTTTCTCTTATCGATTTCGCTATCGTCTCCTCGATCTTTAGTGACACCCGACCCCAGCAACGGCAAGGGGTCAAGCCTCACTCGGGGACTGATAAGAGCATACCTATTCAAAAACAACCACTATGCCTGACCCTTTCTCATGTTAAAATCTAGAAGCAAGGGTTGCAGAAATAAACGCTGAGTAAAACTGGCCGGATTGCAAGAAACCTACACCCCAGTGGATACGATATTTTTGCTCACTAGCATGATCAAAGTTTTTTTGCCCGCACCTCGAGCTTTACAGTCTTAACAACAAAAAGGGTCAGAACGCATTAACCTTTTTATACATAAAAAAGGGGTGAAGAGCCAAAAGTCTGTTCGGCCATAACAAAAGTTGAGAACTTGTCCAATTATTATAAGTTCACCGCCTGGCCTATCTGACTAACTAATTTTTTTGGGGGATGATTTCATCCTCTATCTTGGTAGATAGGTCCTATGCCAGAGGGGCCACCTCCTTCTCGATGTCCTCTAGCTCGGCGTTAGAGTAGATAGGCTCAAAACCTTAGCTCATCGTCGCTAGATTGATGTTCTCATAGTGAGAGCGAGCGATCACGAATGATTGGTGAATGCCAAAGCGAAGCGCATCCCTCATGAACTCACGTGTTCGATCCGTAATCTGGATGGCACGAACCGTGAACGAGCTCGTCTCTTGCTGTGGGGCCAGTTCAAGGTTGTCACAGACCAGCTAGACGGCGATGCGCAGGGTATCATGCTTGTCTCTCTCCTTTAGGAGGGAGGCCTTCACCTCGCCAAGCTCCTTCTCTAGGACGCGGCTCTTCATCACCTCCATGCCAAGCTTGTCATTGAGACCTATCCAAGCCACATATCGACCATGTCAAAAGGCCTACCATGGATTCCAGGTAGAAAGACAACAAGGGAAACCAGAGGCTTACAGTCCATGTCCACCCAAAGCCTGTGCACCTCATCGCGTTGTTGGGTCACCTCGGCCTCTAGGCGCCGGTCCTCTTCCTAGCACTGACCGACCTCCATGGCGAGCTTGGCGAACATGTCCTCGGCTGCAACTTTTAGGTCCCTTTTCCCCTTACCCTCGAGGAGGTCAATCCATTGTTGGGCATTGGCGTGGTCCTGGTGAGCCAAGTCACGCTCCATGTGGAGCCCCTCTACGACCCAGAGCAAATCATCCCACTCCTTCCGTAGCCGCTTGGCCTCCATGGCATCCGTGCATGCCCTCTCGATCAGGGCCATGAGCTTCTCCCTGGCCTCATGGGTATCATTATGAGCATCCTTTTCCCTGACTCAAAGGTTGTCTAGCTCTCGGGTGGCATGGGCAAGCTCAGCCACCTCCTAACGGGCGATAATGAGCTGTGTGGCCAGCCCCTCACTCCGTCGTGCCTCTTCAGCAAGGAATTGGGATTTTCCTAGCTATGGACCATAAGGGACTACGAAGAGGACAAGACTTAGAGGTGCAAAAAGGGAAAATGAGGGTTAGAAACATGGTCATATCATACCTAGCCAACCGGGGTGATGACGTCGCGCAGCGAGCTTAGCATGGTGGTTAGGGCGTGAACCACGGTCCCAACCTCCATGTGGATGCTCCCCCATTCCCTCTCTTCCACGACATCATCAAGGGCAAAAAGCATCACCCCTGGGTCCTGCCGGTCTACCCACTAGGTCTAGGATCCTCCCCACATGTGTGGGTCGCTGCCCACCCAGACCAGAGACCGAGATGGCTCTGCACCGATCCCAAGCAGCGCTGACCCCTCTTGCGATAGCAACTCCTCCAGAGCAGACCTTCTAGCAGTAGAAGGGACAGGTGACATGGATGCAGAGGCCTACCCCATTGCCACATCTGCTAAGGATGCCTTGGGTGAGCCTTCTTCTGTCTACCCTGCCATAGGCATGGCCACTCGCATGGATGATGGCTCCGACTACGCTGCCTCTGCCTATGACATCGTGGCCACACCCAGCTGCACCATGCCCACCATGGGGCACCATGGATATGCCCTCCTCCATCTGCTCTCCCATGGACATAGCCATTGGTTATGCCTCCCCGGTCGACATCGTGGCCGCCCTAGCACCACTCTCACTCACCCCAGGCACGACGCTAGCCAGCTCCTGGCGCGTCTGGCGGAAGAGGCTCTTCTATGGCACAAGCTTCAGGAGAGTCCCACGTCCTCCATCACTACAATAGACATGATGGTCAGTTTACGACAAAAATTCATTACAACAAAAGAATGAAAAAACTCTCGACTCACCTCGACGCCATCGGACGATGACATTTTGGGGTCGGCCCACATGACCCGGCTGCTCCTCGTCGGCATGCTAACGCTTAGAGCCCTCCCTCTGCTCGAAGGTCTCAGATAGAGTGGGGCGGCTCGCTCCCGCCGTCTCTAGGGGTGTGTCCTCTTCCTCTTGCTCCAAGAGATGCCACAGGAAGGGCCCTACCTATGGCAAAGGTGGGTCCTTGTCCTCATCGGCTAGATCCTCCTCCTCCTTCTCTTCTTCTTCCACCTTATCTTCCTCCTTCGATGAGCCTTGGCGCCGCTTCCCTCGCTGCTGCCTCGCCTGCTCCTTCGCCCACCATTTCTTCTCCTTGTCATCCTTATCCTTCTTCCTCCGCTCATCGGCAGCATGGTTCGCCGCCCTCACGGCTACGTGCTACGGCAATGGCATGATGGAGGCCCGAAAGCCCAAATCTGCCGGTAGCTCGATAAAGACCGGCTTCGACCATATCACGGGATGTCCTGGGATTAGGAACACGGCGTCGGACTCATCTGTCGCCTCCTTGTTGTGCTGTCAATCTCGCTGTTGCGAAGCAGCCCTTGGGCGAGCACCGTCCCACCGAATTCCACAACTGGCATCATCCTGAACAACGAGAGGGCGCGCACCATCAACGGCGCCACCCTCCTCACATGGTATGCTCCAATGACGCTGGCCTCATGAAGACCGTGGCTCCTTAGGGATGCAACGGCCTTGAGGATGTCACGCATCCTCTTCTTTTCCTTGATGGGTGGCCCCCACGACCATGTCCACGGCGCCTCTTCGATCAGGTGCCTGGTGAAGACCGATAAGGGGGTGGTAGAGTCATTCTTCAAGTAGAACCACTACGCATGCCACCCCTTGTTGGATCTGCATAGCTAGTAGGGCATGTAGTCGGCCACCTGCTGCCCCTAGACATGGATACCCACGCATCCCATCGGCACCGCGATCTCCCTACCTCTGTCCTTCTTCCTATGTAGGGAGACGGCGAAGAAGCACCTCCACAACTCGAAGTGTGGCTCGATCCCTAGGTACCCCTCGCACATCGTGATGAAGGCCACGACATGCTGGATCCCATTGGGGGTTGAAGTGCTGCAGCTCGATCTGGTAGTGGTGCAGCAGCCCTGGAAGAATGGATGAGTGGGGATTGTGAACCCACGCTCGTGGAAGGGCGCGGAGGAGATGATGTAACCATCAGGCGGCATCAGCACATCCTCATGGCTAGGAACCAACCACTCCATCACGTCGGTCCTCCTGCAAAGAAGACCACGCTTAATGAGGCCCTCCATGCGTGCGTGGGTGATGTCGGAGTGCTACCATGACTCCATGGAAAGCGAAGATGGAGGATCAAGGACTTTTTGGTGGCGGCAGAGTAGCAAAGTCTACCGATCTAGGGTGCTGGTGGCAGATTAGCAAGGGCAGTAGATCCGAACGGTGGTGGTGGAAAGGTAGAGAAGGCAAAGTTGTGGTTTAATATGCCAAAACATGAAGGGGGAGGCTGCTATTTATAAGGCGGGGTGAAGCGAGAGGCGAACTGTCCACCTAGATCTACGTGCCCTCCACACCACGTCACATCACCTCTCCGAGAAATGTGCACACGCCACCTCTAGCCGCTCCCTCGAAGGATGTGCCGGAAGACGATTCGCCCCATTTGGTGGGCTGAGAACCGCCACAGGTAAGGAGGGATACGAAACTAAAAATGCTCCCACAGCCCATTCAGGCCTAGGAGTTGGAACGTTGGCCCACCGGTGGGTTCACAATCGCTCTGGGGTACCTTTAGAGTGAGGGGTGGAAAGGGATAGGCCCGCTAGGGCCAATACCTAGGCGCACGAGCGTCGTAGGCATCCCAACCCATGTTCGAGTCTTAGTCAGTTCACAGTCCATGGTTTATCCTCGAAGAAAGGTAGCGAGCCCTTGGGACCGGTTGAATGGACCCAGGAACTATATGGATTGGCCACCAAGAATCTAGAGTCAGTCTCCAGCTGACCCATGCCAGACCCCCATGAACGGGAAGCCGGGGCCCCACTTGGACTAGCCCATTAACAGCTCACCGAGCACTAAGATTCGTCCATCGAGGAAAATATGGCATGGCTCAGCCTCCTCTGTTTTATCAAAAAAACGATTAAGGGAGGACGATCACAAGACGAGCTGACCCCTCAACCAGACCCCCGCTACGCGCAGGGGCTAGAGGGAAGTTGGACTTGCAAGGAGACCGAATACGCGGTCGCATGACGATGATGGATCGATCGGATCCTAGGGATGGATTGGAATCGAGAGAAATCTTTTTTGGCCCCCCGAATCCTGCAGCTACATTTCCCAAGGAGTCCGATCGCGATAGAAGGGAGCACAACCTACCAAGGCTTCCCACAGGTAGCAGAAGATCGAAGCCCTCGAAGTCCCTCCATCCGAAAAAGCCTATGAAGGAGTATCCTACTCCTCCGTAGGCTCGGGAGCTACTATCGGGTATCAGTATTAGGGATACCCAAAGAAGGGATCTGAGGACCGCAGACGGCAAGCTCACCTAGATAATTGAGGATGTATTTCAGTCTTGACCGACCCTGAGGGTACGGGAGTCGTCTCGACCGACCCCTCAGGAACAGGCCCCGTGTCGCCCGACCCTAAGGGCATGGGCTCCATCTCGCCTGACCCCTTGGGCACAGGCCCCATGTTGCCTGACCCCGAGGGTACAACAACCATGCCACTCGACCCCGAGGGCGCGGGCTCCATCTCGCCCAATGGGGATCCATACCATCTCCAGCCACTATGGGTCTAAGGGTACAACCCCAGGGTCAACGTCAGGCCACGCCCAGTGGTTCACATCGTCAATAGTGACTTGTGCGTGGTCGCTGTGCTGCCTACTCCTCGTACAGCCGCTGACAGGCACGTCGGTTCACCACACCGTCCACCAGGACGGGATGGGACATCATGACCAGCTGATGACATCGGGGCATGTCACCAGTGGTGAACAAGAGCCCGACGTAGAGCTGTCCCCGTCACCATCTACAATGTCGGTGGGACCCGTATGAAGGAGAAGAAGGACACGGTGGCCCTCGAGGCCTTCTTCTCCCTCGTTTTTCTTCTTTTCTCTCTCTGTAACCTACGCCTTCCCCTTCACCTATAAAAGGGGAAGCAAGACACCCCAAGAAGGGGCAAGGAGCATGCAGCTAACGAGCACACAGCTGAACAAACTCTTAGCACTCTTCAATCCTTCCACCAGAGACCTGGGATCCGCTCCCTCTCTCGTCCGTTTGTAACACCTACTATAAACTAGTGTCAGGTAACATGAGCAAGCAGCAGACTGGACGTAGGGACATTCCGCCCGAACCAATATAAATCCTTGTGTCCTCCGAGCACACCATCCGGGCTAGACGCGCAGATACAAATTTACTAGCGGTGATCCAAAACACCGACACTACCGGCCTTCCGAGAGTGGTTGGTTGTGCTTCAATTCGTGCAGTGGATGGCTTTGTGCCCTACGTGGGCTGTTGGCTTGGTCGCTGGGCCGATTCTACCGTATACTCGCCGATGCGCGGGAAGTCGATGCGGACCCGTATACTCGCCAACATGTGGGAAGTCGCTGCGGACTCATCGGCGCGCTGCTCCAGTCCGAACGTTCGGACCGAAAGATTTTCGGAGAAAGGAATATGCTAGAGCAGTCTTTTTCACCTTATTCTTCTCCTATATGATTGTTTTTAGGGAAAGAAGACTGCCTTAATATGATGGAGTTGCACTTGGCTCTTCTTTTTTGGGAGGGGTGGGTGGGTTAGGCCTCTAGGCGCACGTGAAGTGGAACTAGGTTTGAAGCGCAGAAGCTCTCTACTGTTGGGCCCAGGTGTGGAAGCCCACGGGCCCTCTAACGTTGAGCGCAAAACTCGGCATTGGACCCAATTGATATGAGGCCCGGCACATTGGTGGCCGCAAACTAGGGTCGACTTCCCGGAGACATTCCGGCGCGGATTCGACTCTCTCGTCCTACTCGTCTCATGGATCATATGGAAAGAGTGCAACAGGCGAACCTTTGACCGTCTCGCGAGAACTACCACACAGGTCCTCGACGTCATCCGTGAGGAAGCAGACGCCTGTGTCGCCGCCGGGTTCCGGGCCCTTGCGTCGCTGCTCGCCGCGGTCACCTAGGAGTGGGCCGCTCCCCTAACTTCCTGTCGCACAATTTGTTAACCCCTTAGTACACCTTCTTAGCACCACCGTTCAAGCCTGTGTTCCTGTCTGTGTTCGTTCCGCTTGCTGACTGAGGCATCTCACCGCCGTTGGCAACGGGACATGTAACATTTCCCATTTCACTTAATGAAACACGTGCTATGCACGCTTTCAAAAAAAAAAAAAGAGGCCCAGCACGTTAGGCAGGCCTTAAACTTATCTCAGCTCTAACAGGCCTCCATGTGGCCTTTTCTTTTCATGCCTACACACAGCCTCAGCGGTTCAGCTTAGAGACATCATCATCAACTGGCGAACGTGCCGTCGGGATTCCTGCCTCCCATTCCGATCCCGTATGCCAGTGGTGATGATAATCAAGACATTGGATCCCGAACTGTGCATTTCGTCTGGATTTGATTGGTCGAGACCCACGCCATGTTCGATTTGTGGCCGTTTGATGATGATACCGTACCGTGGCCACGTATGATTAACCGGACTGTTGTTTGCACGCAGGAAATAAATCTGGTCTACCGGTAGCCTGATCGATCCATAGCAAGCAGTTGGCAGTACGAGAACTGCTAGCACTTGTCGCACGCTGACACGGAATCGGTATATGACGTGGCATTGGGAGCACGGTGGGACTCCGGCGGTCCGGCCTCGGCACAACGTACAAGCAGCGTCTCTTTCTATCCGTTTCAATGAGATTTTTTTTAACATCGGCCCTGTTCATTTGAGTTATAAACCTTATTTTTTCAGTGAATAAATAATATTTTTCTATCATAATAAATTAGTCAATATTATTTTTAGCCATGGCTTATCAGCCAGACGAACGGAGCCATCGTTTCAATGAGATCTTGAACAGTCCTTAACCACACCACCACCGCATGCACCAAAAAAGCGCGGAGAGGCGAGCGCGGAAACGTTCCAATCCAACGGCCCGAGAGAGATCGATCGGCCGTTTGTCACGTGATCGATCGAGGGACCCAGACGGCGCGACGTGTGTGTACCTACCTGCCGTCTGCGCAATTGTAGCCACCACGGGACGGCACACATACAAGAACCGTCACGAGGAAGCCGGATACGGAGGAGAAGGGACCAAGTCCGGAGGACGCACGCACGCCCGGTGCTTTTTTCCCCCGTATATATATATCGCACACAGATCCCGTTCGCCAATCTCGCGGAGACCCTGCAACCAAAGCTTCAGCTGCGATCAGGTGCAGAGCAGCGGTGGCCGCGGATCGGATCGCTGCGGTGAAGTGAAGGGCGAACCGAGAACAACACTAGGCAGCCAGAGGCACTAGCTTCCGACTTCCTAGCAGCGAGTCGACAGGAGGATCGGAGGCCGGCAAGTGGTTGGCGCAAGTTGTCAGGTGAGCGGGCGCCTTCCGTGCCGCATCTTGTCACGCACAGCTGCTGTGTTGCCCGCTCCGCCTCTTCGTGCGGACCGCGCGCGGCTGGGGGCTTGTTCTTTCGTCTTCCCTCGCGGCTCATGGGCGCTGCTGCGGCCAATGCAGGGGCGTTGCCGGAGTCGTGCGGCGGCCAGCGGCCGGGAGCGGGAGCGATGGGGGGCTACGAGCTCGTCCGCAGCGACGACGCGCCTGCCGCCATCGCCGTGGATCTGGAGGCCGGCGGCACCACGGCGCCATGCGGCGACGATTACCCCAAGCGCCGCGGCGGGTCCACGCCCTCTCCGGCGCCGCAGGCGTCGACTCGGCAGCGCCTCGTCTCGCTCGACGTGTTCCGTGGGATCACCGTGCTGGTACGTATGAACAAACCACTCGCATCGATCCTCTCTCCTCTGCTTGCTCGCTCCTTCCTGTTATTATTTGAATATTTGATGATTGAATTGAATGGTTGGCTATACGTTTTTAATTCCCTACCAAATCGATTTGCTTGCTTGCTGAGTGGGGTCTCTGCTCTGCTGTCGATCGACTCTGCTTGCTATGGTCTTGGTGCCAACCACACATGTTCATGGATAATCATGATGCGTGCGTGGTGGTGGCAGTAGCAGCGGTAGTAGTTCAGTTTGCTTTCTTCTTTTTGCCCTTTTTGTTCGTACTTAAACGGGAGTAATCAAAAGGAAGTATAGGGTTGCTTAAACAAACCCATCAGTACAAGCTTTAGCTTTATATATATCATCAGGGAATATTACCAGCCAGTGAGGCCTGCATCGAGCGACACGACGGCTTCCGATTCTGTCCGTCCATGCCGCCATCAACCTGTTGCTCCTCCAGCTCTGTTCTCTTCTTCTTCCTCAAACAGCAAATCCCTCCGTTCTGAGCTTTTCTGCCGGTCTATTTCTGTTGACGTACAGTCACTGCTGTAGTCATTATTATCGATAGGCAGAAAGCTTAGATCAGATCACCGTCTTGATGCATGCCTATGGAGATATTGTTATTTAGACCTGAAAACAAGATTAATAATCACCGGCTTGGCTTGCCGGATTCGCAAGGGTGTGTAGCTTGCTCCTGTCGCATCACCCAACTCGACACCAAAACCGTCGGTGCTCCGTTGTGGCCCAATGTAACCAGTACCACAAGCAAATTTTCACTTATTTTACATTAACCCGGTGCAACGCAAGTATTAAAAAAGTGGAACAAATTATTTTAGGTTTCTATAAGATAGATCTACATGGTATATGTGATAAAGATCATGAAACCGACTTTATATTTTCTATATGTAATCAGATTTGTAGATTTTTTAATATGTTCGTCTACAAGCCACATGCATCCTGTAGGCATGAGAAAAAACTCGTGGCCCCGGTGCAACGTACCGGCATATATCTATATAGAAAAAAGTATCATATATATCAAGATGCAGCTTAAAATATACAACAGATTAAATGATTGGTCGAACCTGTAATAGTAGAGATATTCTCGCAAAGTGAGCGACATGATGCGCACTGGAATTAGGATAGATTGGTCGAACCTGTAATAGTAGAGATATTCTCGCAAAGTGAGCGACATGATGCGCACTGGAATTAGGATATAAAATTAATCAGAGGGTCTAGATCTAGAGCGGATTAGTAGAGGTGCTCGAAAGGGTAGCTTGTATGAGCATATGTTTATATTTATAGGATGAATATGCATATATGTATGTAATTTGTATTGCAAATATATGAATATGCATATATGTATGTAATTTGTAATAGCCAATAGAGATTAAAGGTGGAATTTGGAGATTTTTTTCTTTCTAAAAGAGTAAAGAATAGAAAGAGTGCAAGATGCTATAAATGATGTGCCATCATTTTCGACTCTGCTCTGTCTATTTGATGCTTAGAATCTGTGCCTTTATAGCTCTGACTTATCAATATGCTTAGAATCATGGATGAAAATATCTAAGATACGAAATATCTAGACTATTAACATGTAGCCCACCTACTCTCTGACAAAATGTTCTTCACTATTAATATGTAGCTCACTTACTTTTCTTACAAATGTTCTTGGAGTCTTTGCATCAACTAGCTAAGGGTAGTCTGAACCGAGAAACTATTAGATACAACACTTGCCTAAGTCATGTAGACACTGTATTTAGAAAATCATATTCTTAATGAATAGTATCTTCAAAATAAATTTTTATCTAATCAAGTAATCATGTATCTTTTCCCTCCTATCATCTACTTATCACATCTCTTTATAGTCTTAGTTCCCATATGGACATAGTTTTCTTGTATAAGAAACAATTTTCTCCTCTCTCTTCCTTAATTCTAATGATGCATCACCATTTTGTTTAGGTAGCATCCTAATTAATGAATGAACAAAGAAATCATTCTAGTTTTTTTTATTAAGACTGCCCTTATGTGCGCAGCTCTCTCTCTCTCTCTCTCTCTCTTATCTTCTCTATTTCAACTCATCACAAATCTGACGTGGCAACTCTCGTAGCTCGCGTATGTCACGTGATTATACTTGCTCTTACAGTGTAGCAACCCGCCCTATTGGCTGACCAGTCTGGAACAGGAGAAAAGCATGAGTGTTTAGTCGGTGGGCGAGATCCAGCATGCCTGTGCGGCGATCAGAAAACAGCTGGAGTACTAACAGAATGTTGGGGAGCTGCAGGGCAAAAAATAAACAGGCCTTATAATCCATATTTTTTTAACTAATAAATAATAGTTTTTCTCTCACAATAAATTAACGAACATTACTTCGGGTCATGATTTATCAGTCCAATGAACTGGGTGACCTAGAGCACGAGCCGCATTGGGCGTGGCCGCGTGGATACAGTAACCACCTAGCCTCCTGTGCATACACACTGTCATCACGCGCCACGTGTCCATCCAGAAGAATCAGACGACTGTGCCTCGTCTGCAGTTCACCCTGCTTTGCTTCTTGGTCCCACCTGGTCATGCGCGGCTCGAGTCGCCCCGGCTCCCGTCTGCTACGGTTGCCATCAGACCCGTATGCCGTCCACGCGGCACCATCTAACGTACGTGTGCAAGACTAACCACGTGCATCCTGTCTCCACCAGATTTTCTTCCGGCCGCGTGGGGCGACAGGGCGGCGGGGCCATATTCCCGGGAGACCCAGCAGCAGCCAGCAGCGACGCCGAAAAGCATATGCCCTGTGCTCATGCCCGCGTCGCGTCGGCGAGCGGCCGGTGTCCTCTCCACGTCGGGACAAGCCCATGACACCATGAGACGAGCGGTGCCTTTTGCCATGTGCCCCGGGAGCGCCGGCATGTACGCGAGCGTGGTGTCCGTCCCTCTGCCGGTTCTGGCACGCTCGCGCGAGCCGTGAGTCCCGCCAGTCGCGTTAGCTTTTGGCCATACTTTGGGTAGTTGTTGGGGCTGCTAGCTCAGTTCCGTGCTCAAGATGATCATTGGGTCGGTGCACCGCGTCATCGGGGAGCCTGGAACAAGTCCCGGCATCGCGGCGGAGCGCGTGTAAACCAACGCCACGAGTGGGGTGGTGGGCGTAACCGGAGGAGAGGATCGGTTCCACCTGTCGCACCGCCGGCCGGCGGGTGCGCCTGCTCCACATGTATCGGCAAAGCCACCAGTCCACCACTACAATCCTTGCTTGGCCCGCGACGGGTTCGGGGAGCCCACAGGAAACGCGGGAATCGTCGGATGCGTGAGTGTCCAGGGTGACCTCGTCGACATGCGGTCAGGGCCATGGATGGATCAAAAGTTCGAAACGCGTTCCCGTGTGCCCCGTCCGGCAGCTTCATGTGAGCCACACATGACAATGACGTGATCCAGACACGGTCAACAAGGATCTTGCAGCTGTTGCCTGCTTGCTCTTGCTGATCTTGGTGCCCGCCAGATAGATAGATGCCCAGATGTATGGCGCAGAGCCGCAGAGGCGTACGACCGCACCCACGGGCAACAGACAGGGGAGCATCCTCTGTCCCTGTCGCGTAGATCGTGTGGCCTGATACGCCGTACGGGTGTTCTACCCCGGTCACACGTAGTACGAGCGACCTCTCGGCCTTCGTCTGGGGAAGAATGGGTCGCGTCACGTCATTTGCGAACGCGTGACTACTAGTTCGGTAGTCGGCAACAACAGTGTCGGTGTCAAGCCAAACACAGCGCAGCTACGAGGCTCGATGGAGCGACGACCGTGGACGGACTGCTACACGGCAACAGACAGAAGTCTTCTAGGATCAGATGGTCTCCGACATCTTGAGATAAGGCCCCGTTTAGATACGAAGATTTTTTTTTAGCTTTTGGCTACTGTAACACTTTTGTTTGTATTTGACAAAAATTATTCAATTATTGACTATTTAGGTTTAAAAGATTCGTCTCGCTAATTACGGACAAACTGTATAATTAGTTATTCTTTTTACCTATATTTAATGCTCTATGTATGTGCTGCAAGATTTGATGTAACGAAGAATCTTAAAAAATTTTGGATTTTGGGTGGGGCCTTGTTTAGATCACCTCCAAATTCTAAGTTTTTTCACTCTCTCTCCATCATATCAATTTTTAGCCGCTTGCATGGAACATTAAATGTAGGTAAAAAAAATAACTAATTACACAGTTTAGTTCGAAATCATGAGATGAATCTTTGGAGCTTAGTTGGTCCACGATTGGACAATATTTACTAAATAAGACGAAAGTGTTACTATTTATCGGGTTGAAATTTTTTGCAATCTAAACCTGGCCTGGGATGGACTGCGAAAATGCAGATCAGTCAATATCCAGTGATAAGCCAATTGAAAGTCTCGCTTGGATTCAAAAGTGGAGCAGCAGCCTTTAGATGTCACGTCACCACCCGTTCTATCCTGTCAGGCAGAAGGAGTGCCCGGTAACCACTACAACCTCGTTCGGATGGCTGAAACTCAGTTTAAATTGACTGAAAAATACGGTTTTGATTGAATTATTATGAGAGAAAAGTACTATTGTAACTAAAAATCGAATAAATCGTTTTTAAGATAAGCCGAACGGACCTGCATGATCTTGAACTAGTAGGCAGTAGCACAGTGTGACTGTGTGCCCGTCTGCGGTCTGCCCGACTCGACGTTCCCAATTTGCCCAGTCTAAGGCCGACGCCCGCGACGGGTGAGCAGATAGCATGATGGGGATGGAGCAAATCTGATGGGATCCCCAGGGGCGCCCCTCCTGCTACGGCAGCTGGTCCCGATTTTGCAGATGCCAACGACGACGTTCATGACAGGCCGGGTTTCTATCGATCTGGGTCATCGCTGCGCGTGCTTGACTGCTTGTCCAATGGATCGAAAATGACACCCATGTTGGTATGCACAGGAAACCACGCGCATACCGCATACGTACGCGCGTATACACACACCTTGCCGACAGTGACCGGTACGTCTAGCTGACTAGCTCTACTCGATCTAGCCTAGCCCATGCCCATGTCCATCCGAATGCATGCGTTCCCTTAAAATATCAAGCATCATCTCTGATTCCCCGCCCTGAGCTTGTTTGTTGAGTGGAGCACGGCATGGCATCGCCAATCAGTCGAGGTTGATTACTCCTTCACCACTACGCCAAAGGTGACAGGGTACTAGCTAGTAGTCGAAGAAGCTAGGCCCTTGTTTAGTTGGGTGAATTTGGATTTTGGGGCTACTGTAGTACGTTCGTTTTTATTTGACAAATAGTGTTCAAACATGGACTAATTAGGCTCAAAACGTTCGTCTCGTAATTTCCCACTAAACTGTGCAATTAGTTTTTCTTTTCATCTACATTTAATGCTCCATGCACGGGCCGCAAACATTCGATGTGACAGGTACTGTAGCAACTTTTTGGAAGTTGGTCACCAACTAAACACGCGCTAGGCAATTTGACCCAGCAGGGTCACGGTCGGCGGTTAGGTCCCCGTCGCTGTGAAGCTCTTGCTTTGGTGATTCACCTCTCCACCTACTGCTCTTTGCTACGTTGCTCGCCATGTTTGGACAACAGAGAAGGTCGTCTTTTCTACTGCGCGGCATTAATTGCAATGGCCGCCGTGGAGTTTGCGTAGACGGCATAGATGAAGTCATCGACTGAAAAACCTTGTAGGATTAATTACTCGTCTGCGTCATGACTCATGACTCATGACTCATGACTCATGACTCATGACTCATGAATTGGTCAGTGGATCCTGGCTCAATACTCAATTAGTGCGTGCTTGCCACGAAACATGCGACACATAGTGCAGTGCTAAGCTACTTGCATCACGCAATGTTCTTGGTGTTGCCACACTTCTATCTGATGGTGTTGCCGAGTGCTGACGGTAATGGCTAGCGTACGCGCTTTCTCCCCCGATTAGAATATTTGTCTTTCGATCGTGAAATGCATTTGGAGCCCGGAATCTGATGCCACACCACCATATGCAACGTGAAGTTTTCTTTTCTTTTCTTTTTCCTCTAAACGAATATGTAACGTGAAGTTGTTATCACTTTTCATCGAATAATCCTTCCTACATTTCCCAAAATTTTATAATCATACATGTTTTTTGAAATAAAAAAATAGCAGTAATTCAAGAACCACTAATTTATTATTACTAGGGAAAAAAAATCATTGGCAGTGGAACCAGCATATTCTGGTTTATTTGGTCCTTTTAGCGCGATAAGATGTGGCCTAGAGTTTCACCAAACGTGTTCTTATATTTTAGCCTCTAAATAGATTTGCAAATGCTTGCTTTAGCCACACCGGTACTTATCAAATAATAATGTTTCGTTGGTCCCCTATCATTTTCATTGAAATAAAACACTTGTTTAAAATTCAAACAGAAGCTAATCAAAAGTTTCTTTTCCTGTGGCAGCTGATGATCATCGTGGATGACGCCGGGTCATTCATTCCGGCGATGAACCACTCCCCCTGGGATGGCGTAACAGTGGCCGACTTTGTCATGCCTTTCTTCCTCTTCATCGTCGGAGTCGCCCTGGCGCTCGCGTACAAGGTAGTACACGCGCGCTGGCAAAAGCGATATGGCGATGCTTGTTCCCCCTTTCGTTTTCGTTTTTGAAACCGCCAACAGTGACCTCTACGACTCGCTGAAACCTAACGATCGCGTCACCTTATTGATTTGTTTTATTTACAGAGAGTCCCGAACAAGTTGGACGCTACGAAAAAGGCAGTGCTTCGTGCACTGAAGCTGTTTTGCCTTGGTCTTGTTCTACAAGGTATGACGAGGGCTGCTATGTTTCTTCAACTGACCAAAGGTACACTTGTGGAAATGAAAATGCGGTTGATCTGATGCCTTTTCGCTGCACTACGCAGGTGGATTCTTTCATGGTGTTCGCAGTCTAACTTTTGGGGTTGACCTTCAAGAACTACGGCTGATGGGTATACTGCAGGTATATGGAATGCATATCGTTTTGTTATGAGCTTTGTATTTGTCCATTGACAATATAAAATTGGTGTTTGGTAAGTAACT
Organism: Miscanthus floridulus; assembly: GCF_019320115.1. Lineage (NCBI taxonomy): Eukaryota > Viridiplantae > Streptophyta > Magnoliopsida > Poales > Poaceae > Miscanthus > Miscanthus floridulus. Next base: position 39,992,368 of record NC_089590.1, on the reverse strand, counting down.
ACGTATGTAAGTGATGCCATGAATTTTTGGTTGCAGAGAATTGCAATAGCTTATCTGTTGACTGCCCTCTGTGAAATTTGGCTCAAAGGAGATGAAGATGTAGACTATGGATACGATTTGCTCAAGCGATACCGCTACCAACTGTGAGTTTAGACCAAAAGTACTCCCTTGTTTGCACTATGGGAAAGATCACGAACCATTTTGTTCGATATTAGTCAGTTCTTATGTTTCTAACACTGTATACTGCTTTTTATCCAGGTTCGTAGGCGCAGTCGTGGCGATCACATACATGTCTCTGTTGTACGGTACCTATGTTCCTGACTGGGAGTACCAGACGTCAGGTCCTGGCTCCATAGAGAAGTCTTTCTTTGTAAGTTCTACTTCATCATTTCTTTATGCTAAGAGGTGTTCACTGAATTGGCACAACTAGTGCCCGTTCGTTAAAAAAAAAGGTGTTCACTGAACACTATTCAGTATTATCACTGATGAGCTTCAAATTCGTAATCTTTCTTAGGTGAAATGTGGAGTAAGAGGTGACACCAGCCCAGGCTGCAATGCGGTTGGCATGATCGACCGTAAAATCTTGGGTATCCAGCATCTTTACGGCCGACCGGTTTTTGCACGATCCAAGGTTCTTTTTAATAGCATTGCTATTTCTTTTCTTCAGGAGATTTTTTTTTTACTTCAGGAGATTTCTGTCTCTTGTCTATACGATCTCTGATTTCTTTTCTCCTGTGGCAGCAATGCAGCATCGACTGGCCACAAAATGGCCCCCTTCCTCCTGATGCTCCCTCTTGGTGCCAGGCCCCTTTTGACCCTGAAGGGCTTCTTAGGTCAGTAATAAAACTCTTCGTCATTTCTTGAAATCTTCCTTTTGTAGATGTAATGCAAGTTCTGCAGCCACGGAAAATGCTGACTGTAGTTTCTTTCTGCTCTCATCAGTTCCGTGATGGCCATTGTCACATGCTTGATTGGGCTCCAGTACGGACACATCATCGTACATTTTCAGGTACCGTACTTGCAAATTTCAATATCAGTTTGATCAGCATACCATTGACCAGTGCAACAGTCCTTAACTTTCGCTCTCTCCTAAATCTGTTTTGCAGAAACACAGGGAGAGGATAATGAACTGGCTAATCCCTTCCTTCAGCATGCTAGTCCTAGCCTTCGCTATGGACTTCTTTGGTAAGCACTACTAGAGTGAGCCTAGCAGCCATGCACAATTCTCTTTCCTGATCATCAAGAACATTACCATTGACCGCTCGTGTTCTTTGCCAGGACTGCACATGAACAAGCCATTGTACACCCTGAGCTACACCTTAGCCACCGCCGGCGCCGCGGGGCTCCTCTTCTCCGGAATATACACGCTGGTCGACATCTACGGGTATCGGCGGCTGACCTTTGCCATGGAATGGATGGGGATGCACGCGCTGATGATATACGTCCTGATCGCTTGCAACATCTTGCCCATATTCATCCACGGCTTCTATTGGAAGGAGCCCAAGAACAACCTTGTGAGTTTCGACCGATGCTGTAACCTTCCTTTCAGCCAGATTCCAGTTATTAACGCAACTGAAAGTCGGGACCCGGCCGATTTTGTCGGCATCTAACGAGCTTGACTTGGTTTTGTGTTGCAGCTGAAGTTCATCGGAATTGGAGCATGAGGTGATGAACTGCTGACGGTACACGAATATACGGATATTATTTAGGAGTCTATTCGGACAGATAGGGATGAAAACGGTCGGAAACGGTATTATAATATAGAAAACGAAAGCGGTCGGTTCGGGATATTTCTACGTTTTAGCAATTAAAGAGTACAAAAAAATGGTTGCGAAACCAATTAAAAATGACAAATTTTTATGTTTGGCAAAATTCGAAAACAAAATCATAATATAGAAAACGGTATCATAATATAGAAAACGAAAGTGATCGGTTCGAAATATTTCCGTACCGTTTTCATCCCTACGGACAGAGACAGAGAAACACGTGCATTCAGGCCAGGTTTTGCTATACGGCCAGTGCACATTGTTGCTGCACAGAGTGCCTTTCTCTGTGAGCTCTTGTATATGATAAAAAGCCTGTTGTATATAACGACGACACGATCTGAAAGGAAAAATATAGTAGTATATAGTGATCTTTCGTGTTTTTTTTTCCACGACCATGCTTTTGGCACGTTTTTCGTTAAGAGGAAAAAGATTTTGTAGTACAAACGAGCACGGTAATTAAACAATTACCGAGACCCCTTCCCTCACAACCCGGAACCCCTGAGGCGCACTATATTACATACAAACAGTCATGCGACCAAACAACAAAACTCGAAGAGACCTAAATCATAGTAGAGCGAGCAGCAACTTTATTCAAGTGAACCCGGACAACATCTACATCAGCTTCATCGATAATCAGCTGCATCTCTTCCGGCGTAGAACTGATGTTCCTTAATGTTCTCGCATTCCTCTGCTTCCAAAGCATCCAACCGAATAGCAAAACAAAATTGTCACTAACGGGATGGGCCCTAAATGGACCGTAGAACCCGGCCCATCGACTGGGTAGAACCAGAAGATCGAATACTTGGGCATGATGGTTCCAGTACCTGGATCCGTAGGCTGGTCCGGTCCATGTAGAGTGAGGGAGACTTCGGAAGGCCTGACGACATAGCTCTAAAACCTCTGGTACTCGATGTGCCAAGTAAGGCCCTGTTTACATATCCCATCCAAAAATAAAAAATTTTCAAGATTTTCCGTCACATCAAATCTTACGGCATATGCATAGAGCATTAAATATAGATAAAAAGAATAACTAATTGCACAGTTTGCCTGTAATTGGCGAGACGAATCTTTTAAGCCTAAATAGTCCATAATTAGACAATTTTTGCCAAATACAAACGAAAGTGCTACAGTAGCCAAAAGCAAAAAATTTTCGGAACTAAACGCGCCCTAAATCTCTCAAGGATTCTAAACGAGCTCCAAGTACACCTTCGGGAGGCCTGCCCTACGTGGGAATCCCAAATGAAGCCGATAAAAATTTGACAAGTACGAGGCTCCTGAACATGGAAAAAATAGTTTATGGCGTGCCCCCACGCAAGGTCTATTAAGCTGTGTGTTCTTATACTAAGGCATGGACGCCCTTTGTTTTACCTGATAGTGACTCGAAGGATGACATTCTCTACTGCCAAGCTGCAATGCGATAGTCATTTGCTTGGTGGATCCGTATTGGAACCACTTGAACAAATACGGTCCGCGAGGTCCAACTCTTCTGTCGAAGTATTAGCAGTCGAAAGATACCACTTGAAGGTTATTAGGCGCAAGGCAGTCAAATTGTCTTGTGGCTACACCTATCGAATAGACCCACCGGGTCGAGGTAGTCGAAAAATTCGATAGGTCCACCGTGCACAGTAACATAGACCTATCAAAAACTACTGGGTGCATAATAACAAAGACCCATTGAGTATGGTTTCAACCCATTGCAACCTTGTCATAAATCTCCACATGGTCCTTCCTCCATCCGATGTGTACCTATGGGAATTGTTATTACTCATCCGTGACGCTTGCAATTCATCATAAAGTCTCCGCCCGGTTCTTTCTCCATCCGACGTGTACCTGTGGGACCCTTCTCCATCCAACGTGTACCTGTGGGACCTGCAGTTACTCATCCGTGATGCTTGCAGTTCATCATAAAAGTCTCCGCTCGGTCCTCTCCATCCGACGGTTTACATGTCATGTGTACCTATGGGACCGTTCTCCATCTCCATTCGACCTGTGGGACCCGACGACTTGCATGTCACTTGACGCTTACAATTCATCATAAAAGTCTCCGCTCGGTCCTTTCTCCATCCGATGTGTACCTATGGGACCCTTCTCCATCCGACCTGTGGGACCCGGCGGCTTACGTGTCACGTGTAACTATGGGACCTTTCTCCATCTCCATTCGACCTGTGGAACCCGATGGTTTGCGTGTCACTTGTACCATGTGTGCCGCCGGGGTTTAATTTCTCAAAATAGGTCTGATACCTGGGAGTCAAACTCGGGTTCTGGACTAAGGAATGGAACATCTTTACCATTGCGCTAGATGCCTGGCTGTGCTGATATCTCTTTGGAGTCCCTATAGTATCCTATTGTTTGTGTGGATGCCCTACAGGTTGACCTAAATTGGATACCCCTTGCATGTGGAAACAAATCTGTGCCCGCTAAACTTGCGGTGGCGGAGGTGGAGGCGGAGGATCCCCGATGTGCTGTGGTGGCTCAGGCGTATTTTTGAGGCTAGGTGGCGATGCTTCCCGATGGAGCGCGATGGCATTGGTGTCCAGTGTTCGTTGTGTGCCGTGGTAGAGGAGACAGATCCGATTCGTAGGTCTCCTTTCTCGCCTTTTCCTGTTTGCTTCACTATTTTGGTCCTTGCTTGAACATAAGGTATACAAGAAACATTCTAGCATTGGAGATCTGGTTAGGCCAATGATGATGAAAAGAACTAGGAGGTGGCACTAGTTGGTTTTCTACTAATGTCTTAGTTTTCTGCATTTGTTCAGTGTTCTTATTGTAAATGCCTATATGCAACTAGGCCTGTTAATTGTCAAGTGCTTCCTTGATTATACCTTGCTTAATTATATCTATCTATCTAGGAAAACTAAGGCAAGCCTGTTTGGGTTGTGTAGATTTGAGATGAGCTCGTAATCTGTCTGTCTCCTTCAAAACTATTGCAATTGTTGCCTCTTAATCTTTGTCTGTCTCCTATGGAATAAGCAGAGCTCATGTACTGATTGTAAGTGTGATGGTTTGACTTGATTTAGCTGAAATTGTAATGGTTACAACCACATTAACTGCTACTCTAGTTTGAGTTATATATATCTATGTGGTGCTACTCTAAATTTAGATGAGGTCGTACCATGAAAATTATTAATGGTTGTTAAAATTGCACTTTGGTATGAGTTGTGGACTTTACTGATGGATCTTTGTTGGATTATTTTCCTCTTCAGTGATCTCGTTACTGAGCAAGCTCTCATCCTACTACACACTGACGAAATGGAGGAGGCCCCAATAAGAGAAATGCACTGGCTAGCCTCATGGACGATGTCATTGTCAAGATCCTCTGCCGCCTCCCCGCCTACTCCTTGTTCTGCTACAAATGTGTCAGTCGCTCCTAGAAATGCCTCATCTTGGTCAACCATAAGTTGATGCCCCAGACTATGGCCAGCTTCTTCTACGATGGTGAGAATAGAGTTTGGAACTTCACCAGCATCATCGATGAGCATCCCTCCTTGTCCTTCTTACCCTTCACCATGGACAATGTAGCTATCTCATATTGCTGCAACAGCCTCATCCTATGCTGGTGCCTTGGGGCTGATGGATACCGCTATGTCATCTACAATCTGGCAACCCAGAAGTTGAAGGTACTACTGCCTAGCATCCATTCTGTTGGCGAGGCTCGATTGGGTTCAATCCGATAACCTCCTCGCACTTCCCTGTGATTGAATATATGGAGGATGATGGTGAGTGCATGGGTTTGGACATCTGCTCATCTAAAACTACAACATGGATCTTTAAGGAATCTAAATGGGGCAAGGAGGCGGATGTGACATTTTCAAAATCAGCAACTATGTTTCTTAACGGTTGTCTACATTATATTGGGTACTAGGAAGGTTACTCTCATATACTTGCTATGGATATGGAGGGAAAGACATGGAGGCAAATTCCTAATAGGCCACGTGGTTTTTCACGCTCCATCCATCAAGCTCAAGGTCACTTGTGTGAACGTACTATTGGTGGTCGCAATATGTCCAAGCTTTCAATCTAGATCCTTGAAGACTATGGTACTAATAAATGGACATTGAATCATACTATCAGCCTACAAAAGTTGTTTGGAAAGACTAAGATTCAATTGGGTTACTTCGATCTTGAGTCGAGCTACACAACGGTTATAGTTCACCCAGAGTGGAATTTTGTTTTCTTTGTTGGGGTTGGGGTGGAAAGAGCCGTCATCGCATATAACATGGACAACAAAAAATTTCATGTCATCCCTACACATTACATTCTATTTGGTAGACGTGACTGTTGGTATTTCTTAACGCAAACAGAAATAATCCGCAAGCGCACGGAATTACCGTTGTAGCATTTCACCCGAAAGTATTCAGGGTATCGTATTTTCCACAGGGAATGGAGGTAGTCTTCTAGCTAGTTCACCCAAGGACAACACTAGGGTAGAGTTGGAAGAGGTTAAGATAGATTCCTATGGTTTTAGAGTCTATGGATAGATAAACTATACTTCTACTTGCTTACTTCAGGCATCGGCGTACACCAGGTCTGCCAAGCAATACCGGCCTACGACTCTACGTCGAACCCGAATGTGTGGGATTATAAGGGATGGATAGGGCTATCACCACCTGTAGCCTACCCCTCAACCATGGGGTATAAGGCAAACGATGGTAGCCTCTAGCCTATACACCACTGTCTATGCTATCGGCTACTCCTCTATCGTGATAGCAAGGGTTATCCGTTTTTATCAGGGCCCTTCTACTAGAGCATCCGCCACAGGGATGGACGATGAACCTGCAAACAAGTAAGAATAAAGCTTAACTAATCAAAAGACTTTATAACCAAAAGAACCACAAACACTCACTTAGCGAGAGAACCTATTGAAGTAAAGATGCTCATTGAGGTACAAGTTGGGGAGACACTGATAAGTCCGGTGCTTCCCCGAGCTCTCCCTCACATTTCTCCCTTACAACTCTAGATAGCTACTAGGACCTAAGCCTTTGGACTGTTGCTCTAACTCAATTGAGGTGTTCTCTTCTTCCTTGTGTTGTTGTGTTTAGAGGGGAGCTCTACCCCTCTATTTATACTGGGAGTAAGGTGGTATGCGCGTCTATATTTGGCATGAAGTACATGCTTCACCGCCTTCTGCATGCCCTCATGCCACCGCTAGACGAAGGAGAGACCGAGCGATGCCAGGTGGGGTCAGCCGACCCTTGACCGAACCCTCTCGCCACCTGCCTTTGCGTGGTGGACTGCTGAGTGGATGTGGGCTGCTCCTTGGGTGATCTTTCGCCTAGATAACTTGAGTTGATGGGCCTTTCCATTTATTCTTTGCACATGTCTACTTTACGCTTCGTCGGAAAGCGCCACCTTGGTGTATTTTCCATGTATTTGTGTTTATGTCCTGCAAAATAATAATCTCTAAATACATGTGGAACTTGGTCAATGGTAAATGCATGTGTTTAAGATTGCTTAGCCACTGGTGTTTGTTTTGTTGTATTTCTTGTCCACTTTAGGTACATTTCTTGTGCTATTCCGATATGTCCTCCTGCAATTGGTCAAACACCAAAACTTGTGGAAATTGTTACTTCTAAAGCCCTATGTCTAAGTTTGGTATTTATTTGAGCATATTTTATATGAAAGTTGGTGATTAGAAATTGGAGTTAAGGACCACCAACAAGCCCCCCACACTTAGCCCTTTGCTCATCCTCGAGCAAAGCTTAGTGTTAAAGGTAATCATGAGCATAACATCCTAAGATATATGGCTTACATAAAAGCTATTCCAACATATTCCTTACACAAGTGGGATTTGTGGCGTTAGCTAACATGTTTCCTTGGGTTGTTGAAAAGTGGAACAGTTCTTGAAACAAAGTCATCATCCTAAATTCACATCTTAGTAACTTGGAGTTTTTTTGAAAGTTTTTCTCAAGAAAAGCATAGTTCACTTTATACTCCTCAAATGGCACTTCTCAAATCACTCAGTGGTAGTAAAAATCCTTACCAAGGCATAGCAATGTTTTGCCTTATTTTGTTTTCATCCTACTTCTAAAAAGGTCTTTTTGTGGCGTTCTAGGTAGGGATAAACAAGATAGCTTACTTGTATCGCATATGTCACAAAGTCAAATCAAGGATCCAAGAAGAGAAGTATCATACTCTTAGATCAAGATGTGCTTGTGTGTGGAAAAAGGTATACTAAAGCTACACTCCTTTTGTAGATATAATCTCTCTATATAACTTATTATTTTGAAACATGGGTATCTTTCTTCCTTCTCTTTTCAATACATGAGCCTTCATGTGCTCATCATTTTTTTGTACTTGGACCTTCATGTGTCCATATATTTTTTAATAAACTTTTTGCATAGCTCATGTCTCTTCTTTGCATATTTAGAGAGATGACTATCTTCTTAGAACATGGAGTACTTATCTAACAAATATTTTTTTATCTACTCTTAGTGTAGGAGCAGATTTTTTTGTGAATCTAAATGAAAGCATATTTGTGCATACTCCTAGTGCAGGAGTAGCATGTGTACGTGAAGTGTACGTGATCTTGATCTTGGGAGCATGATAAATCTCTCAACATGACTTGACCAAACTCAATACAATAACAAGCAGCGTATGGGGAAGGCTTAAAACTTGCAAGATGTTATATTTGGGTTTGGTAGGAATTGCTCACCAATTGAGGAGTATGTGATACTATGGTTTTATGACATTTTTACCAAAACAAATTCTCCAAGTACTTTGAATAGAAACAGTAGGATTTCTAAGTCAGAACTATATCACACTTCACAACAACTTAGTCAACATGATTGTCCTATTAGAATATTTTCCCACAAGCATAAGTATATGTATATGGAACAAACTTTATGCAAGCTTCTATCTTAAAGATGTTATGAACATGTCCCTTTTGGAATTCTAAACGAAGTGTGGTTTATAAAATTGCATAGAGACATTTGTTGGTTTATTGAGTTTGATTTTAGTGATTAAGAATATGTTTGTTTAAAACTCAAAATTGGAGGGAGTTGAGGGTAGTGTTGCACAAACCATCATTGAAGAAAAAGGAGCTAAGTCAGAGGTGGTTTGACTAAACCAAAGGTTCAGCCAACCTTTTCTGGAGCCATCTGTCTTGCATGTTGGATTTGTTGATGTTGTGCAACATGTTGGGGGGAGATCTCGGATGTGTGGTTGTTCTGCTTGAGAGATCTCCCGCACACTTATTTTTGTACCTGTTTTATTCAAACAAAAAGAAACAAAGGTGGAAACAACAAGGGCTCTACCAGTTTAAATACTGGAGAGCTTAAATCTTATTTTATTGTTTTATTATTTTTATTATTATTTTTCTTTATTTATTAGTTAATTATTTATTTTATTTTAAGTGTTCACCCAACTTTATTTTAGCATAACTCAAACAAGGCTAAGCGTAAAGTTTGCAAAATATCTTTCTAGCCTTGGTTTATCTCCATCATAGATTGCATTCATTGTTTATGAAACTAATAACTCAAGTTCATTAATCAAAATTAAACACCATGTCTAATTTTGATTAAAGCAGGCCATTTTAACCTAAGCACCATGCTGAATCTAAAATAGCCTATGGATGTAATACATGTGCCCATGTGAATACACCCAAACTAGAGCATATGACATAAACAAGGGAAGCATGAACTAGTATGAGCAAGTTATGTTCTCATCGAGACAAAAATGAGTGACAGTGTTGGTGAACATTGAATTATGTTTGCATACCTGAGTTTACTTACCAGCAGCATATGCAGATAAAGCTTTGAGCCTGCTGCATAGTGGCTTGATTGCACATAGTCCTACTGAGGCAATCAACAAGGCTAAGCTGCACACAAAAATAGTGTGTGTAGACCATGGGCCTTGGTGATAAGCAACAAAGGTATGGAAAGGGGGCACCCGTCTTGTGGCTCCTTTTCTCCTTTTTATATATTTTTTCAGCAAGACAGATCTATCATCATTTTTTTTCTTTTTGACCGAGATGGCTTTTGGTGTATATGGAACTTGTGGTGAAACTTTCACCATCCTCCACACACTTGGACTTTTATGTAAAAGTCAAGTGTGTAATGTCAGGGTCTCCTTTTTGAGTGTGTTCCATTACCAAAGATCATTGTGGTATATAGTCGATGTAGCTCCCATGTTTTTAGGCATCTTATGTCCCCTGTTCTTCTTGATCTTCACCTGAAAGGGTTAGCAAACAAGAATACCCGAAGGTGCATACTATCCTGATAGCATGTTCTTGCCTTTATTGATAAGAAAGTTTTTTTTCATTATTATTATATATATATATTATGATAATCCGAGTATCTCCCAGCAGTGCTTTGTTTATGGTCACAAGCTCGACCTACGGGAACTTCATCTTGCAGCTATCAATGGTGGTATAGTCCCCAACTTCACCACCAAACATTTAACAATTTTGTTCAAGCTGCAAGGTTAGTATCACGATGCAACTATGGGACTTGCATACTTGTGATAAACAAAAGCATCCACAAACATCCTCTTGAATCCAGTAAGCTAGTCTCTGTTGTGGTGATACACTGACTTGGAGGTTCACGCACTAACTGGCATCACACCCAAACCCACAATAGGGTGCCGCACAACCAACACAAGTTGAGGATCACACACGTCATGAGCAATCCACTAGAGTACCTTTTGGCTCTCTGCCTAGGAAAGGTCAAGAACCCCTCACAATCACTATGATTTGGGCCAGAGACAATCACCCTCCTCCACTTGACGATCCTTGCTGCACCAAGCCATCTAGGTGGCAGCAACCACCAAGAGAAACACGAACACCAAGTGCCTCTAGATGCAATCACTCAAGCAATGCACTTGGATTCACTCCCAATCTCACAAAGATGATGAATCAATGATGGAGATGAGTGGGAGGGCTTTGGCTAAGCTCACAAGGTTGATATGTCAATAAAAATGGCCAAGAGAGTGAGCTAGAGCTGGCCAAACACCTTATATAGGCGTCCCCTTAAAAAAGAGCCGTTGGGCACCACGGGCAGCTTACTATGGGCTGACTAGACGCGCCGGTCAAGAGTGATCGGACGCATGCCTCCAGCGTCCGGTCACCTAATGAGCGCCACATGCCCCCTGCTTTGAACTCAAGCCACTAAACTCCAACGGCTAGAATCTCCCACGCTGTTAAGTCATGACCTAACGTAGAGCTGCGAGACCAGATGCGCCAGAGCAACGTCTGCTCTTGCGCTCTCCCACGCCAACATCACCAAGACCAGACGCACCACTCCCTGTGACAACACAGAGTCTAATTAAATCCAGTAAGGTAGCAGAGAGGAAAAACTATGACCAAACACGTGCGATCGTGTTCGATCGGACACAGCACCAAGTCCGGTCCTCTTAGGCCTTGTACACGAGCTTACGTCAACGTACGTCACCTTTGACCAGACGCAAGCCCTACACGTCTGGTCACAAACACTGTGCAGTGTCCGGTCGCTGGACAGACTGAGCCCAAGCGTGCGAACTCCTCTATAATTGATCGGACCCTCAAACACCGAGTCCAGTCACTTCGAAAGCAACGTCGGGTCACTGAAAGTTGTGACTCCTCAACTCCAAACTTCTTCACCCTTGCTCAAATGTGCTAACCACCAAGTGTATCACCTTGTGTATGTGTGTAAGCATTTTTCACAAATATTTTCAAGGGAGTTAGCACTCACTAGAATATAAATGCATATGCAATGAGTTAGAACATCTAGTGGTACTTTGATAATCGCATTTCGATATGAGTTTCACCCCTCTTAATAGTATGGCTATCTATCCTAAATGTGATCACACTTGCTAGGTGTCTCGATCACCAAACCAAAAACCTCCTATCAAATTTCACCTTTGCCTTAAGCTTTTTGTTTTTCTCTTTCTTCTTTTCCAAGTCCAAGCACTTGATCATCTCCATGGCCATCACCATCATGATCACTTCCATCTTGCTCCACCACTTGGAATGTGCATAACCTATCTCATATTCACTTAGATAAACTAGGTTAGCACTTAGGGTTTCATCAATTCACCAAAACCAAGCTAGAGCTTTCAATCTCCCCTTTTTGGTAATTGATGACAACCCTTTCACAAAGATATTAATTTGAAATTCAATTGAGTCCATGTTGCTTGCCCAGGCATATTTACCATGTGTAAAAGGATATGGACAAGTTTCATGAACCCAAATTGGTAGCATTAGCTCCTCCTATATATGTGCTAAGAGTTTGGATTGAAACTTGCACATATGCTTAGATAGGAAATATAGGAGTCAATGTCTACCAAATGATGCTAAGGTATAAGAGATAGACCTTTGAAGCGTGATACCAATCGGGGTGCACCAAATATACCATCCTTAGCACTATTGCTAGTTAGATATCACTTACAAAGACAAGAACAGATACCTCATGAGATCAACATTATAAGCAAGGCTCTAGAACCACTTGTGAAAGCAAAGAAAGACATATCTAACTACCACCTATGCATGCTAGTTTTTTCATTTCATCATTCAAACCTACAACTAGCATACACTACACAAGCATGTATATCGAATTTAAACTTGTGCCATGCAAGCAAACATATGAAATGCACAATCAAATGCATCAATTAAGTTTATGAGCTTGCTCCCCCTACTTGTGTGCTCAAATTTTAATTAATTCCTTTTCTTTGTCTTATTGCTCCCCCGTAGTGATTACTTCTCCCCCTATCACTTATATCTTTGTTCTTCTCCCTGTTTGTCATCAATAACCATAAAGGTTCAATTTGAGATAGGTTAAAATTATCAATGTCAATCAATGGGATGAGGATCATTTTCCAACTTTGGTTCAATCTAGAACACTTGCGAAAGATATTTAACTCGGTTTGATCCAATGACAAGCTTCTTCACACTCATTTCAAGGGTTATCTTGTACCATGTTGAGTTAGACACTTATAGCTCATTTTCTAGATCAAACACTCGGTTCGTAAGCCCACAAACATGTCATATGCTACCACTAGATCATATCAACCATAGAAGCAATAGTGATACCATACAAGCATCAAATTCATTTGATTTTCATGAATGAGCCTATAAAACATGAGGAATGACTAGATGCACTAAACATATCCTTAGCAAAGGATGTATGCATGCCAATCAACTTTTACCTTGGATTGCTCGAAGGAGAGACATATCATATAAGTGGGGCGGGGGGTGCATCAACACATATTTGAGAAATCCAATATGTTCAACTCATTCCTTAGCTTACAAAACCTTTTCTCATCAAGTGGCTTTGGTGAATATGTTGGCAAGTTGATCTTCGGTGCCCACACTCCCAATGCAAATGTTCCCTTTTTGTTGATGATCTCTAATGAAATGGTGGTGGATATCAATGTGCTTTGTTCTTGCATGTTGAACCGGATTGTTGGTTAGCTTGATTGCACTCTCATTGTCACATAGCAATGGCACTTTCTTAAACTTGATTCCAAAGTCATTCAAGGTGGCCTTCATCCAAAGAATTTGGGCACAACAACTACCAGTGGATATGTATTTGGCTTTGGCGATTGATAATGCAACACTATTTTGCTTCTTTGATGGCCATGAAACAAGTGATCTTCCCAATAGTTGACAAGTGCCCGAGGTGCTCTTTTTTTCAACCTTGCACCCCGCATAGTCAGAGTCTGAATATCCATCAAGCTCAAACTTTGCTCCTTTAGGACACCACAAACCAACATTTTGTGTATGCTTCAAGTATCTCAATATTCTCTTATAGCCTTCAAATGACTTTCTCTTGGTGAGGCTTGAAATCTAGCACACATGCACACACTAAACATGACATCCGGCCTTGATGAGGTCACATAGAGTAGGCTTCCAATCATAGATCGATACAACTTTTGATCCACCATGTTGCTACTTGCATCACTATCCAAATTGCCATTTGTTCCCATTGGTGTGCTAATGGCCTTTGCTTCATTCATGCTAAACTTTTTGAGCATGTCTTTGATGTGCTTGCCTTGACTGATAAATATACCATTCTACAATTGCTTGATTTGAAGACCAAGGAAGTAACTCAACTCTCCAATCATGGACATCTCAAACTCATTAGCCATCATCTTCCCAAACTCTTCACAAATATCTTGATTGGTTGATCCAAATATGATGTCATCAACACAGATTTGCAACATAAACAAGTCCTTGCCAATCTTCTTGGTGAAAAGAGTGATGCCAACATTGCCCATCATGAACCCTTTAGAGAGTAGGAAGCCCCTCAACCTCTTATACCATGCTCTAGGTGCTTGCTTCAAGCCATACAATGCTTTCTTCAATTTATACACATGGTTGGGCTTCTTGTCATCTTCAAAACTAGGTTGTTGCTCAACATAAACTTTTTCATTGATGTAGCCATTGAAAAATATACTCTTTACATCTATTTGATAGAGCTTGATGTTGTGGGCACAAGCATAGGCTAGCAAGATTTTAATTGCTTCCAATCTAGCAATCAGGGCATATGTTTCTCCAAAGTCAAGACCTTCAACTTGAGTGTAACCTTATGCTACCAATCTTGCTTTGTTCCTTACTAGTATCCCATCTTGATCTTGCTTGTTTCTAAAGACCCATTTGGTTCCAATCACATTGTGGTTCTTTAGTCTCTCAACTAATTCCCATACTTAATTTCTTGTGAAATTGTTTAATTCTTCATGCATTGCATTTACCCAATCAACATCCTTCAATGCTTCTTCTATCTTCTTTAGTTCAATGGATGACACAAATGAGAAGTGCTCACAAAATGATGCTAATCTCGATCTAGTTTGTACACCTCTAGAAATATCTCCAATTATAGTGTCCAATGGTTGATCTCTTGCAATATTGGTTGGTTGGAGTATTGGAACATTGTTGCTCGCACTTGGTTGCTCATTTGGTTGAGATGATGCACTAGACACTTGATCTTGCACATTGTCATGAGAGCCACTAGTGCTTGCTTGATTTGTATTATCTTGCACATTTGAGTTAGAGAGCACTTGCACTTGATCATCTTCTTCATCAATCACTTACCTAGGCCTCAATTCACCAACATCCATGTTCTTCATGGCATTTGAAAGTTGAATGCCTCTAACATCATCAAGATTCTCATTCTCATCTTGGGAACCCTTGATTTCATCAAATTCAATATCATAGACTTCTTCAAGAGTACAACTTGCCAAATTCCAAACTATATATGATTTGCTAGTGGTTGAATATCCAAGTAAGAATCCTTCATCACACTTCTTGTCAAACTTGCTCAATCTAGTGTCTTTCCTCAAGATATAGCATTTGCAACCAAAGACCCAAAAGTATGCAATGTTGGGCTTTCTACCATTCAAGAGATCATAAGGTGTCTTCTCTTTCAAAGGGTGACAATAGAGTTAGTTGCTACAATAGCAAGCCGTGTTGATTACTTCAGCCCAAAAGGATTGACTAACATTGTACTCACTAAGCATAGATCTTGCCATATGAGTGAGTGTTCTATTCTTCCTCTCAACAAGGCCATTTGATTATGGAGTGTACTTGGTCGAGAATTGATGTCTAATTCCAAAATCATCACACAACTCATCAATTCTTGTGTTCTTGAACTCACTCCCAATGTCACTTCTAACTCTCTTGATGGTTATTTCAAACTCATTGTGTATGCCCTTCACAAATGATTTGAATGTTGCAAACACATCACTCTTGTCTACTAGAAAGAATGTCCAAGTGTATCTAGTATAGTCATCCACTATGACAAAGCCATATTTGTTTTCACCGATGCTAGTGTATTGTGTTTGCCCAAATAAATCCATATGCAACAACTCAAATGCCTTGCTAGTGCTCATTATGCTTTTCTTAGGATGTGTGTTTCCAATTTGTTTGCTGGCTTGACAAGAGCTACTCTTATCCTTCTCAAACACATCTTTCAAGCCCCTAACCAAGTCATGCTAAACCAATCTATTTAATTGTTTCATTCCAACATGACCAAACCTTCTATGCCATAACCAACCCATGCTAGACATAGTGAACAAGCATGTTGACAATTCAGCTTCACTAGCATTGAAATCAACCAAGTATAGTTCTTATATCTAAAGCCTTTGAAGATCAAGTTAGAGCCATCTACACTTACGATCTCTACATCATCTACCCCAAATATGCATTTGAATATAAGATCACACAATTGAGCCACATATAGCAAATTGAAGTTCAAGCTTTCTACTAGCAACACATTGGATATGCTCATTGTTAGTATTTATTAACTTGTCACTTGTTTTAGTAGCCACCTATTAATTACCTACATCTCCTAACATTACTTTACTAGGTTGTCATCCCTAGTGATGGTGCCAGAGATGCTTGTTGGTACTGCCTAGCATCACTACTAGAATGATACTAAGTAGTTCTTTATCATTTTATGTGACTAGAATGAATATAAAGATATATGAATGAAAAGGAATCTGCAAGCACACAGATAATTATACCATTGTAGCACTTCACCCAGGAGTATTCTAGGTATCGTTATTTATATTTTTATCATAGGGAAGGTCTACCATGGACATGCATTGATAACTTATACTATTGATGGAGAAGTAAACCACAACCAATATTTCACTCATAACAGGGGTAAGTCATAGGATAATATATATATATATATATATATATATATATATATATATATATATATATATATGATAAGTATTGATCAATGATAATGATAAATCACTCAGAGTACTCCTTTCTATGATATTAACATGGTCAGGTAGGTATATTAGAGGAATAATTCCTAGGTCATTCTTAATTACAAGTCAAAGCATACATTGATTAGTGTAATTACACCTAGTAATCATGGCTAAGATCATCTTTATATCTACACATAAGGGATATTACTAAGGAAGATTAAGAACATAGCTTGTCTTCCTTCACAACTTAGATCCTACTTGTATACCTATATTTAGGGAGTGGACTACAAAGGAACTCAACTGGAGTGTCACATCCGTGATCTACCACATGGCTCGGAATATAGGGTGTATGTTAACGGTAGTTAACAACCAATTTAAACTATCAATTAAACATGTATAAGGGCATAAATATAATCACCAATGAAGGTTTAGGGGTTTAAACTAATAAATTCTATGAGTTTTGGTGAAACTATGTTTCCAGTAGGGTTTAATCAGAAAACTACCAAGGAGGACCTAAGTCGTCAAAGGAAAATACTGGAGTTCCACCGTGGTACCTGCATGGGAAGACTCTAGAAGGGTCCAGAAGCCACGTCACTGAAGTGGAGGGCCACCCCCTGATAGGTAGGGCCACCCGACTTGCAGGTGCCCCCCTAGGCCCACCTATCAGCTAGCTTCGTATGTTGGTCTCCCACCACCTTTGAGGATGCATCTAGGCCATTGCTTAAGTCGGTTTGATCCATGGGCTCACATTGGACCCTTAGGGCTATATAATCCCACCCCTGCCTCCCCCCAGGTATCAGAAGTCATCAAGTCATTTGAGAAGATAGAAACCCTAATCTCCTCAAAGCTCCTCCTCCTCCGTAGCATAGCTAGTTAGGATAGATCTGGAGGAAGGCAAGCAAGACTTCACTTGGATTCCTGATCTTGTCAATAGCGTGGTTCGACATAAACTTTTTACCCCTCTCTCTTGTTTCTCCATTATTTTTATATGCTAGTTACAATTGTTTTGACAATCTTAGTGTTCATCTTATTCATATTCTTCATTATGATGTTCAATGTCTACTTTGATTATATACTTAGTATAGCTAGTTTATCATTATATTTATGCACAAGTTCGTATAGCACTCACTCTAAAGTACACGGGGTGGGTGGTCTACATTGTGTAAGCGTGGTGCTTATACATTGTTTACCTTCGGATACATCCTATATTTTGGGTCATGTGGTAGATTGTGGATGTAACACTCCCGTTGAGTCCTTTATAGTCCACTCCCCAAATATAGGTGCACATAGGGTCCGATTACGAAGGTAGAACGAGCTCTGTCCTCAATCTTCCTTAGTAATATCCCTTAGGTGTAGATATGATGATGATCTTAGCTATGATTACTAGGTGTAATTGCACTAATTAAATGTATGCTTTGACTTGTAATTAAGAATGACTTAGAAATTATTCCTCTAATATTCTATGTGACCATGCTAATGCTATAGAAAGGAGTGCTCTGAGTGATTTATTATTCTCATTACTTATCATTTATACATCTCTTATCTTATGACTTACCACTGTTGTGAGTAGAATATTGGCTATGGTTTATTTCTCCTTCAATAGTATAAGTTATCAATACATATCCATGCTAGACCTTCCCAGTGGTAAAAATATAAATAACGATACCTAGAATACTCTCGAGTAAGATGCTACAATGGTATATTATTTGTGCGCTTGTGAATACTTTTGGTTCATAGATTTATATATATTCTCTCTAGTCACATAATTAATAAAGAACTGCTTAGTGTTATTCAAGTAGTAATACTATATAGTACCAATAAATATCTGTGCATCAACACTAGGTATGACAACCTAGTAAAGTTAGGGATATAGGTTTATGATAGGTGGCTAAGTACTTCAAACAAGTGACACGTTAATAAACACCAACAGGGTGAACAACAAAAATATGCTTGATAGGTTTCCCATCCACCAAATAAATGCTCCAAGTTCTTGTTGCTATCTCTCAAAAGTTTTTGTTGCAGAAAAGAGAAATGGGGCTATGCAAAAGTTATTCATAAGTAAAAAAGAGAGTTAAGAAAAAATGGACACAAAAGTGTCCGAGATATTTAAAACAATGGGTACTCAGATGCCCACCTAAAAAAAAGATGAACAAGATAGCCCCTGCTCTCTAGCAAATGTTTCCAAGTTTCATAAGAGAGATAAGTTTTCAAGGGGCATAGTAAAATTAGGTTAGCCACCATATATATCCAGCATATATCCACACACATGCACATCTTGATTTGATTGTATGACTCAACTCTCTTTGGATCCATTGTTTGACTTTACAATATATGCATTGCAAGTATGCTCTAGCTTTCTCCCTACCTATGAACTCCACATAAACCTTAGTGGTAGGAAGAGAAAAAGGCATAACATCATTATTGCCATGGTGAGGATCCATAAATACCACATATATTGAGGGACTTGAGAGTGTCATATAATGGAATCTATAAGTTTTATTTTGAAAACTTATAAAAACTCTAGAACAATGGTGGAACAAAGAACTTGAGACATAGTGCTTGACTTGATCATTCTGTCTTTCAATTACTCAAGACCCAAGTGAAGGCTGAGAAGCCCCATGGTTGAAGGTAATATGGGTAAGTTTGAAAGTCAGATTGGTACACTCTACTCTAGAGGAGAATTTTTGTTTGAACACATATGTACTTTTGAGGTGTGAAAGCATAGTAGCAACTCCTGATCCATTGTAGAGTTTAGCTTTGCTAAGGGACTAGCAAAGGTTAAGCTTGGGGGAATTGTTGATGGTAGTTAACAACCAATATAAATAGTCAGTTAAACATGTATAAGGGAATAAATATAATCACCAATGAAGGTTTAGGGGTTTAAACTAATAAATTCCAAGAGTTTTGGTGAATCTGTGTTTTCAGCAGGGTTTATCTAAAAAACCGCCAAGGAGGACCTAATCATCAAAGAAAATTATGGAATTTCGCCATGGCACCAACGTGGGAATGATCTAGAAGGACACCAGAAGACACCACATTGAAGCTTGGGCCAAAAGGCCACAATAGTGGGTTGGCTAGTCCACTAGGGACGCTGCCCGACCTAGTACGGAGCCCAATTGCTCTCCCCTTCAACGTGGACTCTTCCATCGCCTTAAGGATTAGATCTATGCCATTGCTTAATGTCAGTTTGATCCAAGGGCTCATGTTGGACCCATAGGGCTATATATACCAACCCCTGCCCCCCTCCCTCATCAGATCCTCAGAGATCTAGAGAGATCCTGAAACCCTAATTCATATTCTCCTCATGAGGATCAGAGCTAACTATCAAGAGAAGATTAGTCCTCCATAGGATCTAGTCTTTAGAAATAGAGAGATGGAGAGTGAGGGAAGAGTTTGGAGGAGGTGCCGGCCTATTGGTGCTCTCTCTATGGCTTGTACCTTGGTGGAAGTCAACCTACATCTGAGATTTCTCTAGTAATCAACTTCTGATTTAAGTAAGTAACGTGTTTATATTGTTCTTCTAGTTTGCGAGTCTCTTTTGAGTGCTTTAATCTATTGGCCTTAGGTTAAAGTATTATTCATAGTGTAAGGATGGTGCTTAGACTCAGGTAACTCATGGATGTACCCTACATTCTAGATCGGTGGTAGCTCACGGGGGTGACTCTTATAGCCTCGTTGAATCCTCTATAGTCCACCTCTTGTTTATAGGCCTAGCAGGATTTAGTTACTATAGGAAACATACTCTATTTGTGTTTCCCTTAGTAATATCCCTAGCTGGACAATAGAAGACATAGCTTATCGAGATTAGAACTAGAAGACCTTAGCAATCTCGTCTACACTCCTGACTTTCTTAAGTCTTGTTGCTACTCCGGGTTAAGTTGGACCGTTGTTAACCTCACACGTTTTCCTATGGATACGATACTTGGAATACTTCTGGATGAAAGCTACAGCGGTATCCGTGTGCTTGCGGATTTATCTATGTGCGTTAAATATACCAATAGGGCCCCACCTGTCATCCTCTTTGTTATGTCAGTTCTCCATGACCTCCTAGGATGCATCTTAGCTGTTATTTCAAGTTAGTTTGATCCAAGGGCTGTGGATTGATGCTTCGGCCTATATATACCTACCTGTACCCCTAGGGTAGATGCCTTATTTGATCCTAAGAGCTAAGAAGCTAGAAACCCTAATTCATATGTCCACCAGGATCAGGGCAAGTAATCAAGAGAAGATTAGTTCTCGATAGGATCTAGTCTTGTATTAGAGATAGAGAGATAGAGTGAGAGGGAAGAGTTTTGGAGGAGTCTTGGCCTATTGGTGCTCTCTCTATGGCTTGTACCCTGGCAGAATTAAATTCTTCTTGAGCTTGCTTTTAGGATTTCTCTGATAAGACTTCTAATTAAAGTAAGCATCTTATTCATATTATTCTTCAGGTTTGTGACTCTCTTTTGAGTACTTTAATCCTTGTAGCTCCTGGGTTAAAGTAGTATTCATAGTATAAGCATGGTGCTTAGACTCGGTTACTCATGGATATACCCTATTTTCTAGATCGGTGGTAGCTCGCGAGGGTGACTCTTATAGCCTCGTTGAATCCTCTGTAGTCACCTCCCGTTAGTAGGCCTAGCAGGACTTTGTTACTATAGGAAACATCCTCTGTTTGTGTTTTCTCTAGTAATATCCCTAGAATTGAACAATAGAAGATAATGCTTACCATAGTTAGAACTAGAAGACCTTAACAGTCTCCTCTATGCTCCTATTATCTAGCCTTGATTATGAAGTTGGATTAAGTTAGAATTGGTTATTCTCACCCCCGTTCCTTTGGGTTTGATATAAAACTGGGTTACTCTCGGTGAAGTGCTACAATGGTATAATATCTATGCGCTTGTAGATTATTCTATGTGCATTAATTTATACCAACAAGCATTTCTAGCGCCGTTGCCGGGGAATGGTTGCTGAGTGAACTCCGTGTCTAGCGTAACCTTGTACTATACTTTTATCCTTTTATCTTTTCTTTCCTTTTTACCATGGATCTAGAATCCACCCCTATCTACCAATATGGTGCACCCATGGGCACAAGCCTATAGCCACAAGAATCCTCGAAGCCTATCCTAACACCTGGCTATGAGCTGTGCCCGCAGTTAATCAACATGGTTTAGGATCAACCCTTTTTAGGCGAAGATGATGAAAACCCCTATTCTCACTTAAATGAGTTTGAGCAGACCTGTGCATGTCTACACATTGCAGGCATGTTAGATGAACCTTATAGTGGAAGCTTTTTCCCTTCTCTTTGATGGGAAAAGCTAAACGTTGGTACAGCCTCACCATAGAGAGTAGATGAGGAGATTGGGAAGCCCTATGCTCTAGCTTTTGCTTGCAATTCTTTCCCATCTCTAGGGTAGTTAGACTTCGTTTAGAGCTTCTATCTTTTAGACAAAAGAAAAAAGAATCTCTAGGCATGGCATGGGAATGCTTTAATGCTCTCATTAAAACTGGCCCAAACCTTGCCATTCAAGATCCTATTCTTCTTCAACACTTTTATATGGGTCTTAATAGGAAAACCTCAAAGCATCTTAATACGGTCTTAGGAGGCTCATTCTTGAATGTCTCTACCAATACAGGGAGAAGCATTCTTACTAAAATCTTAGAGGACGCCCCTGAAGAAGTAGAAGAGAAGTCATTAGTGGAGGAATCCCAAATAGCTGAACCAGAATCCTTACCAGACCCATCACCAACTTTAGCTATCCCAAATCTTGGACCACCAAAAAAGGCGAAAACTCCAGTTTCAGATTGAATTCGAGGATGAACTTTTTGATGAATACGGAAATACCTCAAATTACCATACTATGAGGAGACCCCAGAAGTCTAGGAAATCATCATCTCATAAAGAACCTTTAGACCCTTCTGAGGAAGCTTTCCTTAAAAAGACTACGAAAGAGCTAGTGTCCATTATAAGCAATGAATGGCTAGAAGAATCAGAGCTTTCCTCTGATATGATTCAATTAGATTCACCTTCTATTCCCATCCAATTCCAAATTAATAAAGCTCCTTTCGATGCTCTTTACAATCTAGTTGTGGGTGTTAACATCATGTCCACATCTTTTGCTCATGATTTATTGAAACACGTGCCATTAACCCCAACAACAAAGTTATTGAAAGGTCTTTTGGGACACATTCTCCCAAGTTTGGGAATACTTTATGTCCTTCCTATCTAGGAAAAAGGAACTAAGGTTCATCTAAGCTTCTATATCTTTGATATTATGGAGTTCAACCTATTGATAAGACAAATAATTAAAAGACTTATCCAAGAAGGACAAATGGGGAAGTTGAATATAAGACTTGGAAAAAACTTTAAACTTTCTATACCCATTACTCATTCTCTAAATGCTGAGATTAAGCCAATTCCCAAGGAAGACCCAATGAAAGAGGTTAAGGCTGCATCTCTTGATGACTTGATCGAACCCTACCTTAAAGATGATGCCCAGTTCTTCATCGATGAAGAAGACAAAAAGTCCTATAGACCCTGGAACGTCTAGATGAATTGCTGGAACCACCTAAGCCCTCTATTAAGTTGAAATCCTTACCTTCTAGTCTTATATATGCTTTTCTCAATAATGATCATATTTCACCTGTCATCATAAGTGATAAACTTTCCTAGGAAGAATCCCTACGCTTGCTAACTATCTTAGAAAAGCATCATTCTGCTTTTGGCTACTCACTCCAAGACCTTAAGGGAATTAGCCCTGCTCTTTACACCCATCGCATCCCTATAGATCCTAACTCTATACCTTCTAGGGAGCCCGAACGTAGGCTTAATAATGCGATGAGAGAGGTTGTTAAGAAAGAGGTTTTGAAACTCCTACGTGCCGAGATCATCTATCCTGTGCCACATAGTGAGTGGGTAAGCCCTATTCAAGTTGTGCCTAAAAAGGGAGGCATGACTATAGTTAAAAATGAAAAGAATGAATTAATCCCCCAAAGAATCGTCACTAGATGGCGGATGTGTATAGATTACCAAAAACTTAACAAGGCAACTAAGAAGGATCACTTTCAGTTGCCCTTCATTGATGAAATGTTAGAGCGACTAGCAAACCACTCTTTTTTTTGTTTCCTTGAAGGGTATTTAGGTTACGACCAGATACCGATTCATCTAGATGACCAAAGCAAAACCACCTTTACATGTCCATATGGAACTTATGCTTATCATAGAATGTCTTTTGGATTATGTAATGCTCCTAGCTTCTTTCCAAAGATGCATGATGTCTATATTTTCTGATATGATTGAGGAAATCCTAGAGTTTTCATGGATGACTTTTTTGTTTATGGAAAAACTTTTGATTATTGTCTTGAAAATTTAGACAAGGTTTTGCAAAGATGTGAAGAAAAGCACTTAGTCCTTAATTGGGAAAATATCATTTCATGGTTAGAGAAGGCATAGTGCTTGAACACTTTGTGTTCCGAACGAGGGATTGAGGTAGATAGAGCTAAAACTTAAAGTAATTGAACAATTACCTCCTCCTATAAATATCAAAGGGATCCATAGTTTTCTTGGTCATGCTAGTTTTTACCACCGCTTTATAAAAGATTTTTTACATATTATTAGACCACTTACAAATCTTTTGGCTAAGGATGTTCCCTTTGAATTTGATGATGCATGCTTGAAATGTCTTAACATTCTTAAGAAAGCATTTATCTCTGCACCAATCATACGACCCCCTGATTGGTCGCTACCTTTTGAAATTATGTGTGATGCTAGTGATTATGCTGTGGGGGTAGTTTTGGGACAAACTAAAGATAAAAAGCATCATGCAATTGCTTATGCTAGCAAAACTTTGATAGGACCTCAACT
The DNA here is from genome assembly GCF_019320115.1 of Miscanthus floridulus. Taxonomy (NCBI): domain Eukaryota; kingdom Viridiplantae; phylum Streptophyta; class Magnoliopsida; order Poales; family Poaceae; genus Miscanthus; species Miscanthus floridulus. The sequence continues at coordinate 39,968,128 of NC_089590.1, read as the reverse complement.
TAATTGTGCAATAACTAAAAAAGAACTCTTGGCTATTGTTTTTGCTATTGATAAGTTTAGATCTTACTTAGTAGGAGCTAAGGTGATTGTTTATACTAATCATGCTGCTTTAAAATACTTGCTCACTAAGAAAGATGCTAAACCTAAATTAATAAGATGGATTTTGTTACTCCAAGAATTTGATTTAGAAATAAAAGATAAAATGGGAGTAGAAAATTATGTTGCCGATCACTTGTGGGACTGACATGCTCTGCAAGGTCACAAAATTCGACCCCTGGTAAGCGAATATTGATAATTTTATGGTTGCAAGTTATGTACCACCAGGGGAGAACAAAAGGAAGCTCATCTACGAAAGTTGTCTCCACATATGGGTTGAGTTATACCTCTTCAGAGTATGTTCTGACGGTTTGCTCAGAAAATGTGTATCGGTAGAGGAAGGCATCAAGATTATCGAACAATGCCACTCATCACCATATGGAGGACACTATGGGGCATTCCACACTCATGTGAAAATCTAGCAAAGTGGATTGTTTTGGCCAACCATGTATGAAGACACAAAGGACTTCATCAGGAGATGTGGAGCATGCCAGAGGCATGGGAATATCAATTCAAGAGATGCCATGACACTCACCACCAACCTCTAGATAGAGCTCTTCGATGTCTAGGGAATCGACTACATGGCCCATTTCCGAAGTCAAAAGGCTATGAGTCCATCTTGGTGGCTGTTGACTATGTCTCCAAGTGGGTTGAAGCCATGCCATGTAGAGCTGCTGATGCAAAGAACTCCAAGAAGATGTTTAAAGAAATAATATTTCCAAGATTCAGAGTTCCAAGGATGGCGATTAGTGATGGAGGAACTCACTTCATGGACAAGAACTTCCACCACTATTTGATGAAGCATGGGATCCATCACAATGTTGCTACTTCGTATCAGCCTCAGACAAGTGGCTAAGTAGAAACATCAAATAAACAAATGAAGAACATTTTGCAAAAGACAGTTAATGAGATGGGGATTGCATGGAAGGATAGACTACCCGATGCACTATGGGCTTACAGAATGGCCTAAAAACACCATTAGGGATATCACCATATCAATTGGTCTATGGAAAGACCTACCATCTACCTATCAAACTAGAATTCAAAGCTTACTGGGCCATTAGGCAAAGGAACATGGACTTTGAAGCCGCAAGAACCAAGAGAAAGATGCAACTCTCTGAGCTTGATGAATGGCGTGAAAAAGCATATCATAACACCAAGATATATAAGGAGAGAACCAAGAGATGGCATGACAAGAGGATCAAGAAGGAGTTCGCTCCTAGAGATAAGGTATTACTTTTTAATTCTAGGGTTAAATTATTCAGGCATAGAAAACTTCAAAGCAAATGGGAAGGAACATTCAAGGTGATAGGCACTCATCGCATGGAGCGGTAACACTTCAAAACGATGAATGTACATTATTCAAGGTAAATGACCATCCTCTCAAGATCTTTCTAGAACCTAAAAAACCACCTGAGGATTTGGATGAGGTAGATTTTCTGATTTTACCATAAATTACACCACTACCATCCTCCGTAACGAATTGTAATGCAAAAATATACTTTTCAGGATTAGATAGAGTTTAGAAACCCACGTAAGAAAAATCACTCCGAGAAGATGACATGTGGGGCCGACCGGCCCCACCCCAAGGCCACCCGACCCACTATCAGCCCCTCTCGCATTCCCTCAACTATCTCATGTCTTCTAGATGCTTCCTTGTTAGAAGCCCGCATTTTTTAATTCATTCGCATATCCTTTCATAAAACACCCTTAGGAATAGATCTTGACCCCTATTGCAAGTTGTTCCCCTATATAAACAAGCCTCCACCTGCCTCCATAGCCATCCCATCAAAGCATTCTTCTCCAATTGTAGCAAAGCTCTCCTCCGCTCTAGTTCCCATGGTCGACAAGCAGATCATCCCCTTTGGGACTGACCTCAACAAGCTACCTCCTATAGAAGAGCCTCTAGACATTGTTCCTATAGGACAACCTGTCCCTCTAGCCATTGTTCTTCCCAAATAGTTAGCCCCAGTTCCTCCAAAAAGAAGCTATGGATAGTCTTACTTTGCCCAAGTTCATCAACCTGCACTCAGTCCACCGTAGGAGCGCCTATTCCTGAAGGACAAATCACATCAGTTGAAGGGCCCAATGATCCAAGTACAGAAGAACACCAAGCTCCTTCCCCCGAGACCTAATGAGATGCTGATGAGTGTGAAGACTAACAAGTTTGGGGAGGTCTCATGTGCCAAATACACTACAACCATGCCCCGTGTAGTTTTTGATGGCGTACGAGCTGCACCAGGGCAGACCAGGATCATTCCACCAAAGGAGACAATGAAGAGACCTACACCAGCTCCACTAGAGAGGGAAGAGATGCGTCAGAGGACGACAGTTGCAGCCCTAGAGAAGAGAATTAATCTTCTTACCCAGACCATCACAACCCTCCAAGAGAAGACCAATCTCCTTACTAGGACTCTCTAAGTTATGCATAATAGGATGGAATTAGAGCATCTTTAGAGGAAGAATTTAAAAAGCAAAATCTCCATCCTTTCCCGCTGTGTTTGGAATAAAGATCAAAACTGAGTAATAGTTTGATTAATAAGGCACAAGTGTTAGGTTAAGTGTTAACATGTGTTTAGGTTTGTCGCTTAGCTCAGATGGTTAAAAGATTGTGTTAGGTTAGTTAAAGTTTGTGCTTAGTTTGTGCTTGTGTAATAAAGTGCCTTATTGAAACTAATGGAGTCGTATTATTATCTGCTCTCTATTTCTTTTGGATATGTGTTTGTCTCCTCATGTTGTGTAGAAAGTTATACAGGGAAACAAGTGTGGGGGAGACACACCACAACAACAAGACATAATTTAATCATGAAAATCATGAAATTCAGAAAAGTAATGAGTCAAGAACCACGTATGATGAAGTGGGCCCTGAACAGACCCTAGAGTGGGCCGCTTGGCCCATCACTACACCACCTCACCTCACGCTTTGTCCACAGTCAGGTTTGTAGCCCATACACTCTATTTTTACATGTTTTGCTTTCTGTTTCGAACCAAATTGAAAATCACTTGATAAAACAACTTAAAACATGAGGAAAGGTTATTTTAGTCATGACTTAAGGATGGACTCACATAATACTTTTCCTGGAAGTCATGCTACTATTGGAAACTTATTATTAGGGACCCCATATCACTTGAGTTGTTGTGGAATGAGATATAGTAGAATAATGAGAACTTGATTCTTGAAGTCTTGTTATTGGAGAATTTTTATTTCAAAAAGTAAAATGAATAGCTACACCTCTCCTTTGTGGTAAGTAATGTCCTACTAGAGCCATACATGATATATAGACTAGGAAACCCTTCTACATATACTACTTGTATTTGTATTGAGTTTGGTCAAACCTTGTGACCCTTGTTGAGAAACTTATCATGCTCTCAAGATCAAGATCATGTACACTCCACATATACCTGCTGCTCCTACACTAGGAGTATGCAACAATATGTTTTCCATCCACACAAAAATATTCTACTCCTACACTAGGAATAGACACAAAAAATGATTGTTAGGATAAATGCTCTAAGTTCTTGTAAAAATCTCTCTTGAAAGTTTCAATTACAGAAAAAGAAGCATGGGGCTATGCCAAAGTTATTCATGAAAGAAAAAGAAAAAGAAATGAAAAAATGGACAAGTGTCCAAGATATCTAAAACAATGGGTACTCAGATGCCCGCCCAAAAAAAGGTGAGATAAATAAGATAGCCCATGTTTTGTTGCAAAAAGTATTTTCAAAGTTTTAATCAAGAGAGATATGTTTTAATGAGCATAGTAGAATTACGTTAGACACCATATACATATTCCACATACATGCACATCTTGATCTAAGAGTGACACTTTTCTCCTTGGATCCTTGTTTTGACTTTACAATATATGCAATTCAAGTATGTTTTCATTTTCATCCCTACCTGAACTCCACATAAGCTTTTAGAAGTAGGCAAAAAGAAGGCAAGTCATTGATGCCTTGGTGAGGATCCAAAAATACCACATATACAGAGTGATATTAGAGAACCACAAAAGTAGAAGGTAAGCTATGTTTTGTTTTCAAAAAATCTTAAATGTTTCTCTAATTGACTTGACTGAAGGAAGATGGTGATATGTTTCAAGCTGTTCCATTCTTCAACCGCCCAAGGTTTCATTGTAGACACTTTGAATCCTACAGAGCATGCATGACTAGTAATGGCTTTATGTTGATGCCTTGTCCTAAAGTTATGTCTTGAGTAATCCACCCTTTTATCGAGGATGAGTAAAAGCCTAAGTGTGGGGGAGTTTGTTGACGGTAGTTAACATTCATCATAAACCATCAATATACCTTGCATAAATGACTAAAATAGATCACCAACATAGACTTAGGGGTTTAAACTAACAAATTCTATGAGTTTTGGTGAATCTGTATTTCCTATAGGATTTAATCAGAAAACCATCAATGGGGACCTATTCATCAAAGTTAATCACAGAATTCCACCGCGGGATCAACATGGGAAGGTTCTAGAAGACTCTAGGAGGCTCTCCACCAAAGCGGGGCTTGACCCACTAACATGTGGGGCTGGTCGGCCCCACCTAGAGGCCACTTGGCCCCTATGGGCCCCACTTATCATCCTCTTTGTTATGCCGGTTCTCCACCGCCTCTTAGGATCCATCTTAGCCATTATTTCAAGTCGGTTTGATCCAAGGGCTGAGGATTGACACTTTGGCCTATATATACCTACCTGTACCCCTAGGGCAGATGCCTTAATTGATCCTAAGAGCTAAGAAGCTAGAAACCCTAATTCATATGTCCCCTAGGATTAGGGCTAACAATCAAGAGAAGATTAGTCCTCGATAGGATCTATTCTTGTATTAGAGATAGAGAGATAGAGTGAGAGGGAAGAGTTCTAGAGGAGTCCTAGCCTATCAGTGCTCTCTCTACGGCTTGTACCCTAGCAGAATTAAGTTCTTCTTGAGCTTGCTTCTGAGATTTCTCTGGTAATCGACTTCTAATTCAAGTAAGCATCTTATTCATATTATTCTTCAGGTTTGCGACTCTCTTTTGAGTACTTTAATCCTTGTAGCTCCTAGGTTAAAGTAGTATTCATAGTGTAAGCATGGTGCTTAGACTCGGTTACTTGTGGATGTACCCTATTTTCTAGATTGGTGGTAGCTCGGGAGGTTGACTCTTATAGCCTCATTGAATGCTATGTAGTCCACCTCTCGTTAGAAGTCCTATCAGGACTTTGTTACTATAGGAAACATACTCTATTTGTGTTTTCTCTAGTAATATCCCTAGAATTGAACAATAGAAGACAAAACTTACCAAAGTTAGAACTGGAATACTTTAGCAGTCTCCTCCATGCTCCCATTATCTAGCCTTGATTGTGAAGTTGGGTTAAGTTAGAATTGGTTATTCTCACCCTCGTTCCTTTGGGTTCGTTATAAAACTAGGTTACTCTTGGTAAAGTGCTACAATGGTATAATATCTGTGCATTTGCGGATTATTCTATGTGCATTAATTTATACCAATAGAGAGCAACTGTTTGGCTCTCCTCTTTAAAATGACCAGTAGGCTATAGAGAGCACCACCGACTAGGGTATTCTCTCATATGTACTTACTAGTCCATCACATCACCTCCTCTGATCCCTACTCACCGGCGGCGACTACAGCGTAGAGCAAGCATTGGGGCACTGGTCATTCGGCAAGTATTCCACCGACTATGAAGACGAAGACAGTGAGGAGGTGAATCAATCGATGCTGAGCCCCAAGCACTTGGAGTATCCATTGCTGGTGGAGGAGCCCACTGAAGATGATGGGGAACCCACCGACTAGGAGGAGGCACTGCTGGTGGAAGAGGAGGAGGAACCGATGCCGCGCTACAAGTAGCGCAGGCTCAACCCTCCATCCCAAACATGATCGTGGAGGACGAGGATGACTCCTCGTCAGAGTATGATGATGTAGAGGGCAATGTTGGTATTTATTAACTTGTCACTTGTGTTAGTAGCCACCTATTAATTACCTACATCTCCTAACATTACTTTACTATGTTGTCATCCCTAGTGATGGTGCTAGAGATGCTAGTTGGTACTACCTAGCATCACTACTAGAATGATACTAAGTAGTTCTTTATCATTTTATGTGACTAGAAAGAATATAGAGATATATGAATGAAAAGGAATCTGCAAGTGCATAGATAATTATACCATTGTAGCACTTCACCCGAGAGTATTCTAGGTATCATTATTTATATTTTTCCATAGGGAAGGTCTAGCATGGATAAGTATTGATAACTTATACCATTGATGGAGAAGTAAACCATAGCCAATATTCTACTCATAACAGAGGTAAGTCATAGGTTAAGAGATATAAAAAGTATTGATCAATGATGATGATAAATCACTTAGAGTACTCCTTTCTATGGCATTAGCATGGTCAGGTAGAATATTAGAGGAATAATTCCTAAGTCATTCTTAATTATAGGTCAAAGCATACATTGATTAGCGCAATTACACCTAGTAATCATGTCTAAGATCATCTTTATATCTACACATAAGGGATATTACTAAGGAAGATTAAGAACATAGCTTGCCCTTCCTTTGTTACCACATCCTATGTGCTACCTATATCGGAGAGTGGACTACAAAGGACTCAACGGGAGTGTCACATCTACGGTCTACCACATGGCCTAGTATATAGGGTGTATCCATAGGTAAATAACATATAAGCACCACGCTTACACAATGTCGACCACTCACCCTGTGTACTTTGGAGCGAGCGCTTTGCGAACTTATGCATAAACATAATGATAAACTAGCTATACTAAATATATAATCAAAGTACACGATGAACATTATAACAGAGAACATGAATAAGATGAATACTAATATTGTCATAACAATTGTAGCAAGCATATAAAAACAATGGAGATACAAAAGGGAGGGGGTACAAGGATTATACCAAACCACACTCTCGACATGATTGGGAATCCAAGTGAAGCTTGCTTGCCTCCCTCTAGACCTAACCTAACTAGCTATGCCCTAGAATTGATGGAGCTCTGAGGATGATTAGGGTTTCTATCTTCTTAAATAACTTGATGCCTCAGGGGGGTGGCAGGGGCTAGTATATATAGCCTAGAGCATCAAACGTAAGCCCTTGGACCAAACCGACTTAAGGAATGGCATAAATGCAACCTAGGAGACGGTGAAGAACTAACATTACAATGCGAAGGTTAGCAGGTGGGCCTAGGGGCTGGGCGGCCTACAGGTGCGGCCACCTAGCAGCCTCTACATCTTTGGCTCGGCGTGGTGTCCTCTAAAACCTTCTAGTGTCCATTTCATGGTGGATAAGCGCAATTAAATCTGACATATATGTCCACCTTGATGGTTTTCTAGTTAAACCCTACACAAAATACAGATTCACCAAAACTCATAGAATTTATTAGTTTAAACCCCTAGACCTTTGTTGGTGATCATATTTATGCCCTTATTCATGTTTATTTAATGGTTTATAATGGTTGTTAACTACCATCAATAAACTCCCCCAAGCTTAACCTTTGCTAGTCCCTTAGCAAAGCTAAACTCAGCAAAAAATGGATCAGGAGTTGCTTCAATGCTTTCTCTCCTCAAAAGTACACATGCGTTCAAACAAGAATTCTCCTCTGGATTAGAATAAACCGATCTGACTTTCAAACTCACCCATATTACCTTCAACCATGGGGATTCTTAACCTTCACTTAGGTCTTGAGCAATCGAAAGATAGAACAATTAAGTCAAGCACTATGTCTCAAGTTCTTTGTTCAACAAATATTCTAGAGTTTTTAAGTTTTCAAAATAAAACTCAGAGCTTCCATTGTATGATAGTCTCAAGTCTCTCAATATATGTGGTATTTGTGGATCCTTACCAAAGGCAATTGTGATGTTATGCCTTTCTCTTCCTACAACTAAAGCTTATGTGGAGCTTATAGGAGTGGAAAAAGCAAGAAAGAGCATACTTGCAATATATATATTTTAAAGTCAAACCTCGGATACAAAGAAGTTGAGTCATACAATAAAATCAAGATGTGCATGTGTGTGAATGTATGGTATATATATGGTGGCTAACCTTATTCTACTTTGCTCCTTGAAAACTTATCTCTTTTTTTCTAGAATTTGGAAACATAACCTTGCAAGAAAACATGGGCTATCTTATTCATCTCTTTCTTTCTTCTCTTTTTTTTCAGGTGGAACATCTGAGTACCCATTGTTTTAGATATCTTGGACACTTGTCCATTTTTTTCAATACTCTTTCTCTTTTTTGAATAACTTTTGCATAGCCGCATGCTTCTTTTTCTACAACAAAACTTTTGAGAGATGGCAAAGTGATCTTTGGAGCACTTATTTGGGGATATCCTATAGGGTATATTTTTGGTGTTCACTCCCTAGTGTAGGAGTAAAACATTTTTGAGTAGATCTAAATGGAATGTCATGTTTTTGCACCTACCCCCAGTGTAGTAGTGCATATGTGGGTGGTGTGTACTGTGATCTTGATTTTAAGAGCATGACAAACCTCTCATATGGGTCAACAAAGCTTAACTAAACTCAATGCAAAAGTAAGCAGCATATATGAGTGGAAGTTTTCCTAGTCTAAATATTATTTATGGTTCTGGTAGGAATTCAAGCTTTGTCATAAAGGAACTCATCATGAAACATTTTTATATTTTTCAAAAGATAAATCTCTGGAACTCTAGTATCACTTGGACCAAGATAAACAACAACTCATACCTTCTCATATCATATCCGTCAATTACCTAGACTTAGATCAAGCATATGCTACCCACGAGTTTCAAGTTTAGAGTAAATTCTTATATCAAAATAGTCTTATCTAAAACTCAGGAGAATTCAAGACTAAAAACAAGGATACTTGAAAGGAATTATGATAGAGCAACTATTCATCATTTCCATTGTAAGAGATTATCTTTAGAGTCCTTTTATTTATTTAGCTCTTTTCTTTTTTAAAGAAAAAACAAACTAGAAAAAAAACTAAACACACTTTTTATTTTGTTTTCAAGTTTTAAGATCACACCTTATAATATATATATAACTAACTAAGATAAATTTTATTTTGTTATGCATCTTTTTATTTCTTTCGCTAATATAAAGCAAACTTACTAATAGTAAAACTAAAGGAAATACTTAGCTAGATACACAGGGGATGCTCCTCCCCCAAGCTAGATATTGCTGTGGTCGATTGTTGGATGTTGATTGATCTTTCTCAGAGCGGGTTTGTCGACGTATGTCCTTCTCATGCACGAGTGGAAGTGAGATGAAGACAACCGAGTGAACTTGCTCTTGATCATGTGAATCATCCTGCAAAATACTTCAACAAGAAAAAACTCATGGCTCGATTAAGATAAGGGGTTAGGCGGTCAGCCATCCATAGATTAGTTGTTCTTGAGGTTTAGAAATATTTCTATTTTGGTAAAATTTTAACAGGATGTCTATCTAATATTTTTGGATTTTCTATTTTTTATACGCAAGAAAGAAAATATGTAGGCATAGTATATATATATTATTTTTATGCCACCATGGTGAATATTCCTTGGGTTTGTTACAGCATGAAAATTATTCACATGGGGCTTAAGAATGCAATAGTATTTTTATTTTCTTTTCTTATGCGATGATGATCTACAGTAATAAAACTTTTTATTTTTCTTTATATGAAATATAACTAGATGTATGCATATATTTTTAACTAATACAATGCTAATGTATAAAAGTACATATGCTAAAGTAAGAACAATTCATGCAATACTAAAAATAAATATGGATAACTACCGATATTACCTCACGACGAGGGTTCAGATTTTTAAGTCCTCCGGATAGGACTTTGCTCTTGTCTTATTCATTCTTTGGGTGCATCATCCGATCTCGGTGATGGAGACCCTGATGGTTGCACCTCTTTTGATTCTGATGATGTCACCTTCTCCTTCCACACCTGCTTAGCCAATGGGCTTGACTTAGGTGGTGTAGGTTCCTTTTTCACAAATTCTTTAGGTTGTTCATCTTCCTCCCATTCATTCCATAGGGGTTGGTTCCCATGACGTCAGGATGATCGATGTCTCCTCCTAGAGCAGTTGTTCTTTGGCTGCTCATAAGTAGTATAACTATTGAAATAACAACATACCTTTTGTCCAAGGAATTGGAAGTGGACTTGTCTAGATCCGACGTAGATGATCACGTTGGTGGTGTTGAGGAACGATCTCCCTACGATGATGGGTGTATCGTCTTATTCTTCTCCCATGTCCACTACCATGAAGTCGACAGGGGCAAAGTGGTCATGTATTCTTACCATAACATCCTTTGCTATTCCTTCTAGGAATCAAATTGATTGGTCTGCCATCTGCAACTGCATATATGTAGGGTACAAGGGTTCGTTACCAAATAAATATTCATATGTTACCTTGGACATTATGTTGACACCTGATCCAATGTCACAGAAGGTCTTATGGAAGATTCTTTATTCAATGGTACACTCGATCGTCGATACACTAGGATCATCCTTCTTAGCAAGGAATGGTGAAGTGAGGAGGTGGTCATACTCTGATCTGAGTGTGTTGATCATGTTGACTGATTCTTCTTGTCACTGCCTAACCTTATTCTTCCTTCTTCTTCTGTTCTTCTTCTTCTTAGTCACTGTTGTCTCTTCGGACGAGTACGGCGTCTGCGGATGTCTAGGAGATTGCAGGATACGATTCTTGAAAGAAAACTTCTCTTTCTTGTCCTTGATTATGAAGTAGATCTTTACACTATCCGCGTAGATGATGGCCTTTGCGGTGCTTAGGAAAGGTCATCCCAATTTGATGGGTGCCCTTTCATCTCCACCTATTTCCAAAACCACAAAGTCTATTGGATTATATGATTGTCCCACTTGAATAATGGCTTCTTCAAGAGCTCCCTTGGGGTAGTAGAGTGACTGATCTACAAGCTGCAAATGCATATTTGTGTACAACAAAGGATCTCCTAGGATCTTCTCATAAATTACCTTAGGCTTGATGTTGACACTTGCTTCGAAGTCACAGATAGCTTCCTAGAAGATGTGAGGTCTAATGGCGATGGGGATGACAGGTCTCCCTAGATTGCTCTACTTTTCTAGCAAGGTATAATCTATCCACCTTCCCATCGATGGCTTTGTGTAGTAGTAAGCTTCATCATGAATATCGACAAGATTTGTAGTTTCTATATCTTCCGATTGCCCCAGAATCTTACCTTTGTTGGATGGAAGAACAGTAGCCGCTAGCCGAGCTATTGGTGATTCTATCATTTTATTAAAGCTATGTTGGTTCTTAATGGTAGAAGCAAAGCTATCCATTCTATTACTTATATTTTCTAAAATTTTATCATTGGTAGATACCTTCTTAGATAATCCTTCCATGAGTCTAGATTGGCTAGCAATTAATCCTCTGTTGCTGGTTCCATCCTTGATTTTGTTGAGGACGATAGTAGTTATTGTTGACAAAGTTCACATCCTCATAAATTTTAGGGCAGTTGTTCCCTAAATGCCTAGTGTTTCCACACTCTTCACATGTCATGCGGGAATCATGAATGTGCATGACTTCTTTCTTCTCATTAGCTTTATCTTCGAGCTTCTTCATCAGCAGGTCCATCTTGGCAGACAACATGTCTACCTCCTTGAGTTGATGCATACCTCCACCTCTCTTTTGGATCTGAACACATTCTTGATTCAAACCTTGGTTGGAGGCCATCTGCTCTATAAGAGTTGTTGCAGCTTGAAGTGTGAGTGACAGGAAAGCACCTCCAGTAGCAGCATCCATAGTTTTATGGGTACTATTGGTCAACCCATGGTAGAATGTCTGCATGAGTAGCCAATTCTCCATCCCATGATGAGGACATTCTAATATGTAATCTTGGAAGTATTCCCATGCCTTAGGGATAGATTCATCATGCTGTTGCTAAAAACTTGAAATTCTCCCATGCAAAGCATTGGTCTTTCCTGTGGGAAAGAACTTGGCTAGGAAGGCAGTGGAGCAGTTATCCCATGTAATATTTCTATCTTTGTTGGCATAGAACCACTACTTCACCTTTCCCAAAAGTGAGAATGGGAAGAGGCAAAGTAGTATGGCGTCCTTGGTAACTCCTTTGATGGTGAAAGTGCTACAGATCTCCAGGAAGTGTTGGAGATGTGCGGTCGCATCATCATGTGCCTTTCCACAAAACTGGCTTGCTTGTACCATGTTGATAAGAGCTGACTTGAGCTTGAATCCATTGTCTCCAATATTGACATAAGGTCTAGTATGGATGTTGGCAGTGGTTGGAGCAGAGAATTCACGAAGAGTCTTGTCAGCCATGGCTTCAAATTCAGGTGTTAAGCTTCACGTTATCCGGTTGTCTTCCGATTCTGAAGCTGGGACTTTCTTGAGTTTGGCTCTAGTTCTCCTGATTAATGCTTCGAGATCTTCAATGTAGTTTGTTGGAAGGCTAAAACCGATCATACATTACCCTGCATAAGATACACAAGTAGACAAAACAAGGGTAAGCCTATTTGAGCAGAGGTCAGTGGTTTATCTCGATCACATCAATAAACATAAGTTTATCAATACTTCCTTTGTCTAGCTACCTTCCCTGGCAACGGTGCCAGAAATGCTTGTTGGTATTTATTAACTTATCACTTGTTTTAGTAGCTACCTATTAATTACCTACATCTCCCAACATTACTTTACTAGGTTGTCATCCCTAGTGATGGTGCCAAAGATGCTTGTTGGTACTGTCTAGCATCACTACTAGAATGATACTAAGTTGTTCTTTATCATTTATGTGACTAGAAGGAATATAAAGATATATGAATGAAAGGGAATCTGCAAGCGCACAAATAATTATACCATTGTAGCACTTCACCCAAGAGTATTCCAAGTATCGTTATTTATATTTTACCATAGGGAAGGTCTAGCATGGACAAGTATTGATAACCTATACCATTGATGGAGAAGTAAACCAAAGCCAATATTCTACTCATAACAGGGGTAAGTCTTAGGATAAGAGATATGGAAAGTATTGATCAATGATGATGATAAATCACTTAGAGTACTCCTTTCTATGGCATTAGCATGGTCAGGTAGAAATATTAGAGGAATAATTCCTAAGTCACTCTTAACTACAAGTCAAAGCATACATTGACTAGTGCAATTATACTTAGTAATCTTGGCTAAGATCATCTTTATATCTACACATAAGGGATCTTACTAAGGAAGATTAAGAACAGAGCTTGCCCTTCCTTCGTAACCACATCCTATGTGCTACCTATATCGGGGAGTGGACTACAAAGGACTCAACATGTTAGGTTCATAAACTGGGGGTCCCTCTTGGACCGACTTCCCAATAAAAGCTTGGCTCAACAAACAACATAGTGAGAAACGTGCAACTCATGGGCTAGCCCAAAAACCTAGATGATAGGCTAGAAGGACGATCCAATCTCCAACCGGAAGGCCTGTCTAAGGAGGAACGACACCCGCTTCCGACTCTAGCCCACCTCTCCGACCGGAGCATTCTCTTCGGTCTCTAGCCAGCCTCTAGATGGTCTCTCTAACCGGAAGGCCTGGCAAAACACCACTTCTGACTCCAGCCCACTCCTTCGACCGAGAATGCGCTGAACCCCTACTTATGGCTCCTCTCTAACTAGCACAATCAGAGCCAACTAGGATGAACCAACTGGGGACGCCCGCTCAGTAAGGACTAGGGAACAGACAGAGAAAGTAAGGCAGGGCACTTAAGTCAACCGCAATACCAAAGAACGTGCCCTGTACACCTACAGGATAGTACTCTATGACCTCCCTAACATGACAGAGCCCAAGCAGTGTTGTAGGCACCGACATTTTCCCCTATAGTATTATGGGCGCCATCAACTCCCATACCAGACAAACATGGTAAGGTCCCCCCACGTGCCTCTAAGGCATCAATAGTGTTGTGGGCACTGGCATTTACCATGCTAGGTGAACATGGTAAAACCCCCTGCATGCCTCTCAGCATCAATAGTATGGCAGGAACCGACATCTACCATACCTAAAGAAGATGACTCAACCTCCCACATACATCTGACATTCAACAGTATTGTGGGCGCCTACCATCATCTTGTACCCACCGGAGTGGGCAGCAAGACTTAGTAGAAAAGTACTCCCTCCCTCACACTTGTAAGGCCATCCCCTTCATCTATAAAAGGGGATGCACTCTCTTTCGATAGATAGGTTCATTTAGATCAATCAGTTCACTAGTTCACAACAATAGAATCACCAGGTTCAAACCACAAGCACACGCTCGAACACATAGTGCACAGCGGAGCTCCCATCACTCTTGGCCCCTCTAACCAGAGTTCGACCGGACCTCTTGTACCCCCCATCTTTCTCCTTCTTATTTGTAACCCTACAACAAACTTCAAGCACCTAGGCTCAGGAATAAAGTCACCGACCGACTCAAACTATATGTAGGGCACGTTGCCTGAACTAGTATAAACCCTATGTCATTGAGTGCTAGGCCACCTCCAATCACAATGTACAGCAAAACTACAAATATTTACATGTTGGTCACTATCTGCACCGATAGTTGGCGCCGTCCATGGGGAAGACGTATGTTCAACACCTTTTGGTCATCGGATGGCCCACTTTTCCGCCACCTTCACCATGGTGGGCTCAAGTGATACAACTCGCTTTGGCTCACTAGAGTTTCCCACACTCCCACATGTTGGGATGTGGGTTCCACCCATCTCTGAGCCATCGTAGGCCTTCCTCTTTGAAAGCCTAGACTTTGTCGCCGACTGGCTCGGCATACTACACCTCCACGTGGAGGCACTCATTCCGGCGCCCATTGGAGGGGCACCCTCCATCGGCTTCGGGATGCATGACAACTTCAACGATGAGGCACCTATGCTTCATTTTGAGCAAACTCTCTGCTCAAACCCCGCTATGAGTAATGTACATGTTGTTATTTACTCACTATTCTCTATCTTCCGCCGATTATCCAAAGGGACCCCATTGTCCCCGCCGCGATAGCCATGTGACCGGTTCCCCTATGACCTTGTGTCCCTCGTGGATGTGTACACCTAGGGGCTTCGAAGGATGCCGGTGCCACCCCCTCTCATGTCTGAATTCATGGAGATGGCGAGCTATGCTCCCACCTATTTCCTCGACCTCATGGATAATGATGTTGAGAGTGATGGCTCTAGCATCGGCGATGTGGCACCTAGCCACCGTCCATCCTAGGAGTGCGCTATGGCGGATGCTCTAGGATAGCCACTGGTGGTAATGGAGTCCTTGTAGACTCACACCCCTCTAGACCCTCATGTGGAGACCTTCACGCTCACATAGGAGCACGGCGAGGAGCTATGACAACAGCGACTGGACTAGCCGCCGACTGCGCCAGCGCGCTCGACGCACCACACTACACCCCATGCGCATAAACCAGTGAGTGGCACCCAAGGTCACGCCCGTTGGTTCTAGCGCAACACCATGGATGGGGGGAACAATCCCCCACAGTTCGCTCAGGCTGATTAGAACATCACCGCTACGACAATGCTTCTGCACGGCCTTCCCAAGCCAAATGACCCCCAGGAACAGGCGATCCACCAGAACCTCCGGGCACTGGTGGAGACCACCACTATTCAACAGGCGGAGAGCTCCGCATTGCTACACCGAGTCACGGCCTCTCTCCCCACCAGGGGAGTGGGGACACACCAAACAAATCACTCGACCTGCTTACTGCTATAGCCACTGAGCCTGGCATAGGAGGCCACATATGCTCCTTGTCTTGACTTGGTGACCACTCCGCACCAATAGCCTGTACATGAGCCGCTCGGGCCAAACCAAGATGCTAGTAGCGTCATCAGCAACCGAAGTCCTAGTCTGGATGGCCCGGGACCATGGGCCTTGGTCCAACACATCCAGAGAGTGCCGCTCCCATTGTGCTTCATTGGAGGCCAAGGCAAAGGCAAGGCCAAGTGCCAAGATTAGGATGAGGGCCCCTCCACGTAGAAGGGCAAAAAGAACTGAAAAGATCGCCACCGACCGACCAACTCTGCATTGGTCACCACGACTGATCTCATAGGCAAACAGCCCCAACAGGGTCTTCTAGACGACTTCAATGAGCTCATGGAGAGGCCGTGCACCAACCACACCTACCCCATCAAACACCTCTACAAGGACTGCGAGCTCCTCAAGCGCCTTCTGCGATAGGCCGGTGGGCCATAGGAAGACCCTGCCGACTGAAGGCTGAGGTGATCTGACCGAACACCTACTGAGTGAAGGATGACAACGACAACATTCTCACCAATGCTTGGAACAGCTTTGTCATTTCTTCCCCTAAAATTCAGTCTTACCATTGTTTACTTAATGTTTGCTCCTATAAAAGTGCCCCGACCCAAACACTTTCGGCTCGGTTCACTCAGGGGCCCCATGGGGGTGCACTACCACCTCTCTTTTCATTTACTATCTTATGGTAAAACTCCTTCCTACCCAAACAAAAGGGTAGTTCATTCCTTTAAATTTCCTTATGTAGCTTTGCTTTAAATATTCCAACCGATCGCACCCCGCCTCTACCTATGGTTACGAGTAGCTGAGCCTCATGGGCCATGCCCGAGCTCCTAAGGTTGTAGCCTATGGAACGACCAGCAAGTGCAAAAAAGAAAGAATACAAAACAAAATTATGCTAAGGTAAAACTAAGGAACGAATGGGACAAGCTTCCCTGAATGGAGTGTTTCCATCACAAAAAACAAAACTGATTGTATTCATTAAGTACACAAAAATGTTTGCATGGGGGCTCCCCACGAACTTAACTTTTTTACATCTGCTAAACTACTTATACTTTACAAGCTATTGGGGCTACCCGACGGCATCTGCTGTCGGTGCGACCGACGAAGGCATGGGCTGCTCACTCCCCGGCTGGACAACATTTGGCTCGGTTGAAGGCGAGGCGATGTCCACTTCCAACCCAAGCTCCACGCCAACCGTAGGCTAGGCAACATCCCCCTGATGCACGCTTCCGGCCATGTCCTCACAATGAGCATCCATCACCCACTGCATGGAGACTTGCTCTACCACCAACCTCACGTACGGTAGCAAGCTCTCCCCGAGTGATTGGATGTCCTCTGTGCTCAAGCCGTTGGCATACCCGCTGTAGATAGTGGCAAAGTCTAGGTTCAAGTAGTACGTCACCACCAAAGTCAACACCCCAATGCTCCATAGAATAGCCCGTGTGTGATGAGGGCCTAGACCTCATCCAAAACCTCCGCTAGATGGATGGCGGGTGCACTAGTACTTAGTGCTAACTCAAAGACCTCCGAGATGACAAGCTAGGCAACATTGCGGATCTAGTCAAGTTCCCCCTTAAGAGCACGTCGCTCTTCAAGGGACTTGGCCAGTGCCTCCACATTCTGGCCAAAAGTCACCTTGGCCGTCTCCAGGTCCCGCTCCAATGATTCCACCTTTCCACCTAGCTCTAGAAAAAGGACGACAAGCTTAGAATCAAACTAAAGGAAGAAACCAACATGTCAAAAGCAAAAAAGGTACTTACCAAGGTGGGTGTTCTCGAGGATAGAGAGTCCCTCCACCTGCCGGGTCACTTGCTCATGTAGCTGGCCATTCGCCTCCTTCGTCCCCATCACCCGACCCCAAAGCGTGAGCACTTCCTGGTTTGCCTCTGATCGGGCCTTTGACTCTGACTCCAAGGCATTCCGCTCCAACTAATGGGCATTCCGCTTTGAGTCTAGGGTCTCTAGGGATTTTTGGAGCGCCGCCTCAGTGTCCGCTAGGGACTTCTATAGCTTTGCCTTAGTCTTTGCTTAGCGGGCCTTCTCCGCCTCAAGCCCCCGCTCAGCGGTGGTCGCCTGCTCTACCATGAGCTGCTCCACTGTCCACGCCTTGGTTGCCTCTATCGTCGGGTCCTAGGACTCACGGTGGGTGGACTCTAGCTGATGCTCAAGCTTGGCCATCCGGGTGTGCTCCATCCAGAGGAAACAGGACTTGTGGCATGATATCTCCTGTAGACCCTACAAAAAGGAAAAGCAAGCATGCTGAGGCAACCAACAAGAGACTAAGAGGTCAAGGACAAGCGTGGGAAACTTGCCTCCATAGCATGTTGTAGGTTGACCTTGACCAACTACTAGACAGACCTAACCCACTCCTAGGCATCCTCAAGCTTCACTGATAGCTTGGTGAGATCAGACTCCATGGCAAGTCCTCTCCCTCCGAGGATGTCCTAGAGCTGACACTCCTGCAAATCCCAAAGGATGAACCAAACCTTGGTCAGGTCCTTAGGACAGGGCCACACTTGCCAGTCTCCTCTAGCCCGTTGGAGGGTCTAGCCTCCGACCGAACCAACGCCAGCTCCTGTGATGGTGCCGATAGCTCCACCACATCATCCGCCTCATCATCGAAGGGGATCTCCACCACCTCATCTTCACAGTCCACCGGTAGATGTTCCAGTTCCGACCCGGCTACATCTCCCAGCACCTTCAGCTCTGACCAGGATGGTGAGCCATGCAACCCTCTACCTAGCGAGGTAGGAAGCCTGGTCTCCCTCTCCTCTTCCACCATAGCTAGTGGAGGAGGGGCCTCAAGGTACACCTCCGATGCAGCCTCCGCTGTCACCATTGGGATCACCACCAACACCATCGCTACCACCACTGCCGTGCTAGCAACCAACCCAGGGAGCACCACCCCCTGAAGGGAAGAACTCACCACACCACCTTGCTCTCCCCACCGCTCATCGTGGCATGCTACAAGGTAGGCCTCCAAACCTCCTGCATTGGAGTTGGGCGATGCACAACCCCATCAGTGTCTGACCACTGTCAAAAAGCACAGGTCAGTCATACTCCAAAAAGACTCAATAGCAAGATCGAAAAGAAACAAAGAAAGACATACCTAGATGTAAGTGGTATGACTCTAAAGCCAAGACCTAACATCGATGGGCCCGCAAGGCGAGGACCACTGCTAGGCTATGACTCGTGCCCCTCACTTTAGCCGGGGGCGGAGTCAACCCAACCGGCTCCTGCCCGGCCCATGAGTCACCATGACCTTTAGCTTGGGGCACTCTGATCGGAGCAGTAGGCGGGGAATCCTCCTACTCTAAGTCATGTGCTGGCACCAACCCTGGTGACGTGCAGTTACAAGCCCACTCCTTAGACCACCTGGCTTGCAAGGTCACATCCGTGGCAAGAGGGGACAAGATCGGTGACACCACCAAAGGGCACGGTGACCATGTTCACTTCGCCTCCCATTCCCTAGTGACATCCACGCTCATAGCACGCTTCCTTAGCATGGGAACATCACTGCATCTCTCCTCATCCTACTCACCACCAATGGACACGACCGTAGGATCACGACGCTCCACCAAGGTCGCAATGACCTCCTAATTTTCCTCCTCCTCAGAGAAAATCATGTCATCCCCCACCTCTATGGGTCCTCTAACTCGAGCTTTGACTCGACATCTCTCCTATTTTCCCCAGCCTTCATAGGCCAAGCGATCTCCTCCTTCTCATATTTCTACTGAGCCACCTCAGCTCTCTTCTTCTTGGCATCCGTCGTCTCCTTTGTCCGTGGCTTGCTGAGCCACGCCCTCTGGCCCCTTCGGATGGAGCATCTAGGACTTGTAAGCATCAAGTCCCTAAAAACTAGGTGACTCAAAATAAAAAAATAGGAAAGCAAAGGGGAAAGGAACACGGAGTAAAGAGAGGGGAGCATACCATTTTGGACACCACTGAGGCGTTGAGAGGTCTAGGCTTTCCATCGACCTTCTCTTTGGGCTTCAGCTATAGCACCCAGTTGAGGCGACTCCAGACCTCATCGTTCGGCAGCTCCTCTAGCGACGCATGATTGGGGTCCAATAGGCCACCATACTTCCACATCGGCCACGCCCTCTCCGCTAATGGAGCAACCGAACGGCGGTAGTGGGTGTGGAACACCCGCACCCTGTCAAGGCCACACCGCACGAGCTTCTGGAGCTTCACCTCAATGATCTCCACCTTCTTCTTCTCTCGATGGGAAGGGCCCCACGACCATCTTTCCTGGCTCTCCGGACTTCCGCCGGTGAATGCTTGGTTCTTGATATAGAACCACTCCTCATGCCACCCCTGGTTGGAGTCGCAGGGGATGTACATGGGATACGAGCCTCCCACACTCGGTTTTCTCTATAGGACGATGCCCCCACCATCATGGCCTTGGGTAGATTCCCCACCAACAAAGTTCACCCAAAGAACAGCCGCTAGAAGAAGTCCGCGTGTGGCTCCATCCTGAGGAAGGCCTCGTAGATGGTGATGAAGCTAGCGATATGCAGCACCCTCATCGGATTGAGGTGCTGTAGCTCCAGACCCCACTCACTAAGGAGCCCATGCACGAACCATTGCGTAGGGTATCCTAACCTACCCTTGTGGAAGGCGAGGAAGGAAACCACCTTGTCGGGCTAAGGTTGTGGGAAATCCTCCCTCCCGGGCGCCCTCCAGTGCACTACCTCCTTCGGTGGTAGAAACCCCTTCACGGTGAAGGCCTCTAGCATCGACTCCCTCATAGTGGATGACCTCTAGCCCAACATTTTGATCTGAGTTCACGAATGAATTTGTGAGTTTTCTCCTCTCCCTCGCTCTCTCCCTTTTCTCTCCTAGGAACCATCGCAGCTCTCAAATGCTCTCAGCAAGAAGGAAGATGAGAAGAGGCGGTAGATGAGGAATAGGTAAAGTAACAGGGGGAAAAGCCAAAGCCTTCTCCCTTCTCCTACTTAAGGAAAAGGGTGTAGCAATTGGGGAAGGCGCGTCGATCGGGGAAAGGCGAAACAAGGGCGAAAAACCCTCTCCCTTCCCCATTTAATGGAGATGGGATATGATGGGACGCGCCCTGACCGATGAGACGTGCCCTGCCCGATGGAACAGTGTTTGATCAGATGGGACATGGCCTGGGTATGGCCCACCACTACTGCAGGCCAGGCGCAAGAACCAAAGCACCACCATGCATAGGTGGCTCTCTGCCTCCCTTGGCGAGACTTGGAAAAAAACCAAACAACAGGATCTCTGCCAGGAGAGACCATTAGGCTTCCTAAAGTTGATCGAATGGCTCAGGAAAACACAGAGAGATAGGTAAGGAGCAAAGGGATGCCCCATGTAGGCCATGCCGACTCCATCACAAACAACGAGCATGGGTCCCAGTTGGACATTTCCGATTGGAGCCCTTCAAACCCCATCACTCGAGTCATCAAGGTAACACTACCAGCCCCCGCTATTTCCTTATATAATCATTCATACATTCGTACATGCATTCATTCCATACGCCCGTACCCCCCCAGACAATTCGGGCCCTGAATCGCCTAGGGGCTTAAGAACTAAGCCATCGCACGTGCGGCGAAATGCATCACAACGCTCTGTGTTACGTCACAAAGCAATAGTTGCCTCATTCAACATGAGCAACGACCGACCGGGGTTCAAAGGCTAGCCCATGAAGGGCTTGAGGCCGCCCCACATCAAATAGAGCTAGGGGAGAAAATGCATGTAGCACCCAGTTTTAAAGACAAAACCAGATACACAATATTTGTGAGCCTAGGAAGTCAAATCTCACATATAGCCACAAATAAGAGTAATATCAAGAGACAATACTTACTACATAACATATTAGTAAACGGAAAATAACCTCAGAGTATAGACAGTGGAAAGTTGACTCTGATCTTCTAGCGAAGACTCCAAATCCACAGGGACGACTGACTGATTGACCACATGCCTAACTCCTCCAAACCAGCAATCTGGTACCCATCCGGGATTTTTTTGTCCAATGTATAGAAAAGTAAAGCAAGTGTAAGTGCATGCATACTTAACAATTATATCATGGGGTTCATGAGGCTCAAAAGGCTAACACTGGTTTACTGCGATTAACTTTAATAGGTCATCTTTTTATGCAATTGAGTGGCAAAGAATTTATCATTCCCATAGACACATGATCAGGTAAACATGAATAATGTATGGCATAAACAATTAATTATTAGTACCATTATCCATTAGTGATCATCTCTATTCCATAAGGGTCCAAGGCCGCTTGTGACCATGAGCACGGCTGATATATCAGTTTTATACTCTGTAGAGTTTGTACACTTTCACTATGAGTCGTGATTTATCCTTTCGCCCGAGGTAGCTAATCTCTTGACCCACTTCCAAGGAAGGTTGGCAGGGTTCACTATGAAGCCTTTCAAAGGTTCGTCTAACAAGTTAGGGCCACTAGGCATATGTGGCCCTTCTCTAGGAGTGGTACACGTGGGCATCGCAGCACGATACACACAACCTAGCAGAAAAGGAAATAGACCCTCGTGCGCCATAAAGGTAACCACTAACAAGCTAGAAAAGGTCCTCATACTGAGCTAAAGCCAGAGCCATATAGCCCTCATAGCTGTACTATAAGTCCTGGATGATCGCTTATAGATAAGTCCTTTGGGAGAGGAATCTGAAGCATTTAGAAAGTAGCTAAACACTCCAGCCCCCTGTTTCCATGTTGCTAAAAAGTCATGTTTTAATGTTTATTGCATATACCATTAGTCAAGTTACAAGATCATGGTTTTGATTAAGCACTAGCAAAACTACCCAATGCAATGTCCCAAAGGTATCAAGGTACAAGATATCAAATATCTAGGATATCCTTATTGGCAACAAGGTAGACACATGCAATATGAATTAAGTGATTAAATGTGAATGGGTAACAAGGATGGTCTCATGCTATACTTGCCTTACACACCGATCCTTCGGTAAGCTTTAATCTTCACGTCCTTCTTCTTCTAGATCACCACGTGTATCTCACCGACTGGACGTAATCGTAGAACACCACACAAACATCCATACACATACATGCATAGCATACAATTGCATCTATATTAGAACAGTACACCAATCATAGAAAAATAAGTAAAAAAGAATGAAATACGATTCTACGCATTGCTACGAACACACAGTCACGAGAAGCACTCTAATCGGAGCTACGGTTGAAACGTTACCACTACCGAGAGATTTGCTTAATACGTGGAAAAGAAAACTACAGGCTTCATTTATGTTAACCATATGAATTCATATATAAAAGATATTTTATAAATAATATAGATTAAATTAAGTCAATTTTAGATTTGAATTATAAAATAAAAGTAAAACAAATCATATTTTATTTATAAAATCTAGTTGCATAATCATTAATCAATATATGATTTAAACCATATTATTTCAGAAATAACTATATAGTAAACACTATTACCAATGCATAGATCTTGTTGCTATGAATCTTACACAACTTGAATGGACTATTTCAGTGTTAAAATGAATAAGTTATGATTTAAACAAGTTTTACTATAGTTAAGTAATTGATTAAATCTACCTATGAATTTTAAATATTGAAAACATACCTAACAGTTGTATAAACATGTAGAAAATGTAAATACGGTCCTAACGCAATTCGAATGGATCAAATCGGACTTAAAACGCAAAAGTTACGCATGAAATAAGATTCAGTGGCATTTCTATAAATCACTCGAACTCATTTTTGAATTAAAACAATTAAAATATTAAATTACATGACTGCTGGACTACGGGTACTATTTTTGGAAAACACAGGGTCTAAAACAGAAGAAAATAGGACCTAAAAGAAATTACTTTGAATTGATTTGGATTGCGGGTTGATTCTGTGGAAAGTTAGGGACTAATTCACAAAATGTCCGGCGGGTCGTAGTTGACTGCGTCACCGGCTGACTGGGCAGCCACATGGCAGCACGCTCTTGGTGTGGTGCACCATGTGTGCGTGGGCGCGTGCTGACACGGCGCGGTGGACCGAGTCCATGGCCCACAGTGGATCGGTTACACATCCAACTGGTATGATCTAATCCCGGTCGTCCCTCCAAGATCCGATGGTGCTGGCGCGATGGGGGCAGTGGGTCATCGGGGAAGATGCACATGATGGCGGCGCCATGGCCGGCGGTGGCTGATGTTCTACACTACATTGTTCTAGGGCGCGAAACAGCGAATGGAAGGCACAGGATGGTGAAGAAGCTCACCACGAATCGATTGGAGCGGAGCGCGACATCCGGGGAGGCTCCAAAGCGGTGGTTCATCGATGGTGGAGGCTAGAGAGAGGGAGGGCATGGGTGAGGTTTAATCCAAGTGTAGGGTCACCAAATTGACAAGATGGAGGTACCTTTGGCTACATCGGGTCATGGCGAAGCTCACGGGCGCTGCGGCATCGTTGATTCGACACCGGAGCAGCGGGGCTACGGCGGCGGTGGCGAGCTTCGAGTGGCGAATGAAGAAGGGGCAGAGGGGAGGGCTCAGCTCGGTCTTTATAGGTGGGCAGGGCTGTGGCATAGAAGGAAGGGGAGCAGGGGCATGGTGATTTCGATCACTTGCCATGTGGGCACGGTGGGCTGGCAGCTTGCCGAGCATGGCAGCGCCATCGACAGAAGCAAGAAAAAAAGGAGACAGGGGAAAGAAGGAAGGGGAAGAAGGGAGTGGGGCCGGCTGATAGGTGGGCCAGTGGGGTAGTGAGGGAGAAGGGGGTGGCATGCAGTGGAAGCTGAGTAGGCCATGGCGCAAGCTAGGCTAGTGTGGAGCAACAAGCGTGTGGAAGGCCGAGCAGACGGGCGCGCCTAGCTAGGCCGCGGACGCGTGCAGTGCGCGCGCGTGGGCGACGCGAAGTGGGCCGCCGAGTGGTTCGGGGAGGAGCAGGTCGGCGTGGGAGAAAAGGATAAGGGTGGGGGAATGCGGCTAGGCCATTGGGTAGGCCAAGCCAGGAAGGGGAAGGAAGAAGAGGGCTGGGCCAATTCTTGGATTGGGCTAAAAATGGAAGGAGAGTTTTCAAATTCAAATTCTTTTCAAATTTCTAGTTTTCAAATCTAAGACCAATTCCAATCAAATTCAAGTATAGTTTCAAATATACTTCCCTATTCAAATAAAATTGAACAATTTTGTTAGGCTTCCCAAGATAAACTTTACAACTTTAATAATACTTTTATTTTTCTAATTTTCTTTTCCTTCTTTTCTTTTATTTCAAAGCCATTTTTAATTTCATTTCAAAATCATTTTAACTATTTTGACTTTTCAACCACTCAACCAATAAAATCAAATGCAATGGCATGTATGCTCAAACATGTTGCTACCTTATGATGTATTTTAATTTAATGAAAATTTTTATTTCCTATATTTCATGTGCACAAAAATTCCAACTTAAATCATTTAAACTCTATTTCAAAAGAGGCAATTTTTTATGGTGTTACAATGCAGATGAGCCCTGTGTGGCCATCGCCCAGTCTGCCCCAAAGCATATAGGGTCATCTCAAACTTCTCGTTCGATCCTAAACCTCTCGCCAAGCCCATAGAATCTTCATCGAGGGGAGGCTAGCAGGCCACCTAGGTCGGTCTCTGGAATGACCTAGGCATCTGCTGGGTTGTAGGTAAAGGAGCAGTGAAACATCACAAGAGGGCTATGCTGACCCTATCATGAACGATAGACCCAGATTCCACTCGATCATACCCGTTAGCGAGCTCACCGAGCGTATCACTCGAGCCCGAGCGATCGAGGAAAGCGACAAAGCTTAGCCCCTCCGGTTGTGAGAAACCGAGGATGGGGTAATGCACAAAACTCAAACCAACCCCTACCAAGCCCAACGGGGCTTGGGGGCTCAAGATCCCTAAACTAACTGCCATGGCTGCGTGGGCTACACCAAGGCTAGGATCCACGAGCTCTGACTTGCCCGATCCCGAAACTAACCACCTTGGTTGCGCAGGCTGCACCGAGGCCAGGATCCATGACTCTAACTCTCCTGATCCCATGGCACGCATCGACACTAGGATCCACGAGCTTCGACTCGCTCGATCCTTAAACTAACTGCCTCGGCTATGCGGGCTGCACCGAGGCTAGGATCCATGACTCCGACTCACCCGATCCCACAGCGTGCACCGATGCTAGGATCCACGAGCTTTGACTCGCTCAATCCCTAAACTAACTACCTTAGCTACGTGGGCTGCACCAAGGCTAGGATCCATGACTCTGACTCACCCGATCCCACGGCGTGAATCGACATTAGAATCCATGAGCTCTGACTTGCTCGATCCATAAAACTAACTGCCTCGACTACGTGGGCTGCACCGAGGCCAAGATCTATGACTCTGACTCGCCCAATCCCACGGCGCGCACCGACGCTAGGATCCACAAGCTCCATTTTGCCCGATCCCTAAAAAATAACTGACTCGACTAAAATACACACACGCCCGCTGACAAAACCCCCCAGACGATCCTGCTCGAATCGCCCGGGGGCTCAGGGGCTACACCCACGGGTGTGCTCGTGCGCACCCGCTAATGAAATGAAAACTTCCCCCGTTGGCAACATGAAAAATCCCCTAGATGATTCTACCCGAATCACCGGGGGGCTCAGGGGCTCCTATCAGGTTCATAAACCTAGGTCCCTCATGGATTGGCTTCCCAACAAAAGCTCGGCCCAACAGACAACATTGCGAGCAACGCACAACTCATGGGCTGGCCCAAAAAACTAGATGACAGGCCAGAAGGATAATCCAATCTCTGATTGGAAGGCTTAGCCGAGGAGAAACGGCGCCCGCTTCTGACTCCAGCCCACCTCTCTGACCGAAGCACTCTCTTCAGTCTCCAGCTCGCCTCTAGACATTCTCTCTAACCGAAAGGCCTAGCTATGGGGGGTATGACCCCGGATACCCATGGCAGACCACATGGGCAGTGCCCCTAGGGGTGGCCTAGCCCACAAGACGAAGCCTTGCGGGGCACGACTCTACTCGGCGCCTCTCGCAAGACATCTAGAAGATATCCTGAAGATACTATGAGATCTATTAGGATATGTATGATTCCAAGATTCCTATAATCAGTTATTACTTTCTAGTTATCTCTCAGATCTAACCGACTTGTAACCCTACTCCTCAAACTATATAGGGTGGGCAGGGACCCCCTCCAAACTCACGCAATATCATATGATAGCTAATACAAACCAACAGATCATAGAAGTAGGGTATTACGTCATACTGATGGCCTGAACCTATCTAACTCATGTGTCTCTATTGCCTTCTTGTTCTTGATCTTATGCTTCTCTACCGATCAATCTACCTTCGTGGGATACCCCTCGGAGGACTGTCGACGATATTCTATTGATAGTTTTGCGTGTTGTTTCCCTATCGAACAAGATGGCTTTTTTCTGTAGGCTCTTCATCCCTCCCATAGCCCGGCTAGATCTTCATAGTCTGATCGATCTCGTGGATCATCAACACTGATAGAGTCGGAGAGCTCCTTGAGCCAGCACAGATCAATTCTACGCCAATCACCCCCGCACCTACGATAGCAGATCTGATCTCAGAACTACCTCTAAGGTTGTCTTCATCGATGACTCGCCACTCCCTTCCTTGCTACCATAGGAGGCAGATTAACAATGACAATCTGGTTGCATCTATCGATTAGGTTGGTCTGAAGCTCACCGATTGCCTCTCCATCGCCAAATTGGCTCTGGACACTCTGGTCCAACGCTGACCACCCACCGATCTAGATCTGCCGGAGGTTGCTTGAAAGACTCTAGGAGTTGTGGCTCTGCCCTTTGGGCTCACCAACACTGCTATGTGGGAGACATCCATCCTCTCGCCTACTAGATCACCGACCATTCTCTACCGACCGTCAACATGTTCCACGTCAGCCAACGCTTTAGAGCATTCCTCTAGAGCATCCTAGAGGAGAATCTAGACTCTGAGTCCCAAGGCTCTACGGAGACCCTCACCGAAACCTTCACCAAGCAACCTCCTCTCCCTCCTTTCTGGGGTGGCGTGATCTTCAATGTCAGCATCAACAGCCCCCCTCAAAACAGCAAGACCGAGGAGGAATGCATCGCTCGTGAGAACTGAAACATCAACCATGCACAACGCTGAGCAAATGAGAATGTCCTTGCAAGGGCCGAGCAACAACTTGAATCACAAGGAGTACCACTCCAACACAACCTCAATGAAGAGTTTCTCCATGTTGATGGCCATGATGTCTTCAAGACTCCAAGCACCAATCTAGCAGTGGCCACCAACGAGCTTGCCCACCTCCTGCAGACGCCCGAGCTCACCAAGGTCGCCACCATGCTTAAAGCGGCACACTGCTAGGTCAATGAGATCCGCTAGGATCAGAGACCTTCATACTCCACCACTTCAATTCACTAATCAGTCACCACAAGAATCGATCGCTGCCAAAGTCGCTTCACCGACCAGCACTGTGATGACAGGCAACCCCTCTAGGGCAGAGCTAGGGGCAACTATGCCGAACATCACCACCACCATGACTAGGAGGTCGACTAGGATGTCTGGGTGCACCTCAACAATCTCTGAGATGCACGACGACGTATCGATGAATGCCGCTTTGGTCACCATGAAGACGAAGTACGTCGCCGCTAGGAATACGAACAAGAGTATGGTAACCTAGACTCAGCTCTCGAGCCACTCGCCGATGGCAACGCTACAGATGATGGCGCTGACAACCCCGAGGGCCCCCCGAAATTCACAAGGGCGCTCTGAACACTTCAGTGGCCCCATGGTCTCAAAATCACTAGGGTCGAGCCCTATGAGGGGAGGATGAATCCAACACAGTGGTTATAGGATTATGCCACTGTTGTTCGTGCTGCCGGAGGAGACACCAATGTCATGGCGAACTATCTTCCTATCATGCTTGCCCAAACCGTCATGAACTGGTTCACTAGCCTTGCCCCAGACTCCATCAGATCCTAGAAGAGCTAAAAAAGTCTTCACTGACAATTATATGGCTACGTATATGTGACCGAGAATCAAGCATGATCTCAACCACATCAACTAGAAGCCATCCGAGCTCCTCCATAGCTACATCCGATGCTTTTCCAAGATGAGGAATTCTATTCCAAACATCATGGAAGCCGAGGTCATCACCACCTTCATTCGAGGACTCCATCACCGTGAGCTTTGCTCCAAGTTCAACCGCAAGCCGCCCACTAGGATCGGTGAGATGATCACAACTGCCAACCAGTACGCCAACATCGAGGAAGCCGAGGTGCGCTTCAATGAGGATGTGGGCACTCATCACCCAACATGCCGCTATGACGACCGCCACCATGACGACCATAGTTACCATCGTGACCACGGCCATGATCAACCAGAAGGACCCAAGACTAGTCAAAATCACCGCCGCTGGCCAGACCACATCATCACTACCATCAATGAACCTCACGCCAAGCGCAACTATGATGAGCAGTATAAGAAGATCCTTGATGGCCCATGCCCTCTGCATAAGAATGCCAAGCACAAGATGAAGAACTGCCTTGGTTTGGCTAAGGAGTTCTAGGACAAAAAGCTAGACAATGATGCCAACGATAGAGCCAGAGGTCACCGACCACCTAGGGGCAATGACAATGCCTTCCATGACCATGACAAGGTGGTCACCACCATCTTCGGGGGCCTTGCCTCCATCGAGAGCAGAAGAGAACGAAAGCTCACCGCACATCGGGTGCTCGCCATCACTATGGAGGACACCACCACTAACCCCAGCTATCGCCCATGGTCCGAGGTCCCCATCACCTTTAGTAGGGGTGACTAGTGGGTGGACATTCTCTACATAGGGCATTTCCCCCTTGTCCTCGACGCAACCATCTAGAAGGTGTTTTTCAGAAAAGTGCTCATCGACGGTGGGAGCGCTCTAAATCTCCTCTTCACTGGAGCCCTAAAGGAGCTAGGCCTCGGATTAGCAGATCTCACACCCTCCAACTCCTTTTGGGGTGTGGTACCTGGTAGGGCCTCCAAACTGCTTGGAGAGATCACCCTACCAGTACAATTCAGCATGGCAAGCAACTACCACGTCGAGCACATCAACTTCTACATCGCCGATTTTAACACCGCTTACCATGCCATACTTGGTCAGCTAGCTCTGGCCAAGTTTATGGTTGTACCGCACTATGCGTATCTAGTGCTAAAGATGCATGCACCTATAGGAGTTCTAGCCCTGCGGGCCAACCTCTCCATCGCCTATGCATGCGAGACAGAAAGTCTCACCCTCGCCGAAGCCATCGACCTCTCCATCCAGATGGCCAGCATGGTCACCGAAGCCAAGATGTTGCCCACCGACGACATGGAGATCCTAGAGCTGGAGCCTCCCTATGCCTCCACCAAGTCCAAGGAAATAAAGGAGATCGGCCTCGACCTCGATGACCCCTCCAAGACCGTGAATATTGGGGCTCACCTTGACCCCAAATAGGAAAATGCGCTCGTCTCCTTCCTACATGCCAACACTGACATTTTTGCTTGGAAACCTATAGACATTCTGAGAGTACCATAGGAGAAGATCGAGCACTCCTTAAATGTCTCGCCGACTGCCAAACCGATCAAGCAGAAACTCTGCTGATTCACGCCAGACAAGAAGGAGGCTATTAGGTTAGAAATAAAATGGCTCTTGGCTACCGGATTTATAAAAGAAGTGTATCATCCTGAGTGGTTAGCAAACCCTATTCTCATTCAAAAAAAGAATAAAGAATGGAGAATGTGCGTTGATTACATTGATCTTAACAAACATTGCCCTAAAGACCCCTTTGGTTTGCCTCGGATAGACGAGGTTGTAGACTCCACCGCTAGTTGCGAACTGCTCTCTTTCCTCGACTGTTACTCCGGCTATCACCTAATCTCCCTCAAGGAAGAAGAGCATATCAAGACATTGTTCATCACACCCTTCGGTGCGTATTGCTACACCACCATGTCCTTTGAACTCAAGAACATCGGAGCGACTTATCAAAGGGCTATCTAGATGTGCCTCGATCAACAGATTGGCCGCAACATTGAAGCTTACATCGATGATGTGGTCGTCAAGTCCAAGACCACCAACGATCTTATCGCTGACCTCAAAGAAACATTCACCAACCTAAAAAGGTATTGATGGAAGCTAAACCCTTCAAAGTGCATCTTTGGAGTTCCATTCGATATACTCCTGGGCTACATTGTCAATGCATGAGGCATCGAGCCCAATCCTGACAAGGTCTCCGCCATCACCAACATGAAATGGCCAACATGCATCAAGGATATATAGAAACTTACAGGCTGCATGGCTACCTTAAGCCACTTCATATCGCGCCTCGGCGAAAAAGGGCTACCTTTCTTCAAACTCCTCAAGGCCTCTAAGTGCTTTTCCTGGTCGGAGGGGGCAGACATAGCTTTTGAGCAACTCAAGTCGTTCCTAACAAAGCCTCCGATCATGATGGCACGATGGCCAGGCAAAACCCTCCTGCTCTACATCATCGCTACTTCTCATGTCGTCAGCACAGCCATTGTGGTCGAACGTGAGGAGGCCAAGCACGCCTATAAGGTGTAACTTCCAATATATTTCATCAGCGAGGTTCTTAACGAGCCCAAGACTCATTATCCTTAGGTCCAGAAGCTATTGTACGCCGTCCTGATCATGTCACGCAAGCTCCATCACTACTTCGTGTATTACAAGATTGCTGTGGTCATCGAGTTCCCTCTAGGGGACATTCTCCGCAACAAAGAGGCCAACAACCATATCATCAAGTGGGCTATCGAGCTCGACACTTACTCCATTGAATTTTTAAGCAGGCCTACCATAAAGTCTTAGGCGCTCACTGATTTCATTACTGAATGGACCAAGATCCAAGAGCCCATTGCCACCACCTACCTCGAGCACTGGGTGGTGTACTTTGATGGCGCCCTTAACATCAACAGTGCTGGTGCGGGCATCCTATTCATTACGTCAACCAAGGATAAACTCTGATACATTCTCCGGATACACTTTCTGGCCTCCAACAACACCGCCGAATATGAAGCATGTCTCTATAGAGTCCGTATAGCCATTGAGCTTGGTGTCAAATGCCTCATGGTATACGGGACTCCACGCTGGTCATCAACCAGCTGAACAAAGACTGGTCCTGCTCCAGCGAGAAGAAGGATGCATATTATGCCGAAATCAGGAAGCTTTGTAGCACCCGGTTTTAAAGACAAAACCAGATACACACTATATGTGAGCCCAAGAAGTCAAATCTCACATATATCCACAAATAAGGGTAATATCAAAAGACAATACTTATTACATAACATATTAGTAAAAGGAATATAACCTTAGAGTATAGACAGTGGAAAGTCGACTCTGATCTTCTGGCGAAGACTCCAATTCTATAGGGACGACTGACTGGTTGACCATAAGCCTGGCAATCTAGTACCCATCTAGGATTTTCATTGGATGTAAAGCAAGTGTAAGCTCACCATGCTTAGCAAGTATATCAAAGGGATCTATGAGGCTCAAAAGGCTTGACACTGTTTGACTGTGGTTCGCAATTTTAGTTGATTAAGTTTTAGCATCCTGTATCACTACTTTAGTGAACAATCCCAATTCCCAAGTGATATTAAAGAATAGTCAAGTTTATCTCAATTCCCATCCATCCACCATCCATAGTAACCACTAATCTTGAAGGATCCAGACCGCTCATATCCGTGAGCACGAATGTTATAACAGGTTAATTATTTCTGTAGAAATTGTACATCTTTACCCACCGAGCCATGATTCCCAATGCCGGGGTTTGCAAGGCCCACTACACCTCTTCCCAGGAAGTGTGGCAGGGTATCACTATGAAACCCTTAGCTAGTTGCACTAACAAGTCGTAGCTACAAAGGATTGGCAAACGTGGGCATCGCAGCATGGTGCACACCCTAACAGAAAAAGGAAAGATACCCGCTTACCCCTTGCTGGAGCTACAGACGAGCTAGTACAATCTAGTTAACAGGTTAAAGTCAGAGCCATATGACACTCGGGGTTGTTCAGAACCTCCTGGGTTGCTGCTTCAGGATTAAGTCCTTATGGAGAGGCACTAGAGTACTCAACCCCATACTCCAGCCCCCTATCTATTGCTAAAAAGCTCCATTTTATCACATTGCATATAGCCTTTAATCATGTTTAACAATTATTTCATATTAAGCGCTGCAGCATCTATCCAAAATGCATACCCAAACCATAGGTAATAAAGATATGTGGTACAAGTATTCATCTAGGTAAAGTCCTTAAAGGTATTTCAAATTAGACACATGCATGAATATGAATGGTAATAGTTCATAGGTAACAAGGGGCCTTTGGTACACTTGCCTTAAATACTGATCCTTCAGTAAGCTTTAATCTTCAACGTTCTTCCTCTTCTTCTTCTGGACCACCACGTATATCTCATCGACTGGACGTAATCGTAGAACACCACACAACATCCATACACATACATGCATAGCATACAATTGCATCTATATCGAAACAATACACCATCCAATAAAATAAGCAAAATGACGTATCGCTACAAACACACAAACGCAAAAGACACGCTATATGTGATTCAATGAAAAAGCGACTATCGAAGGATTTTCGGTGCAACGGAAAATAAAACCTATCCATTTAACTTATTTTAACTGTAGAAACACATGTGAATATTCTCATTAATCAACTTGATTCATTGCTTAAGAAAGAGCGTAGTATAAAACCTATATTGACTTTATATTCTGAAAACGATGCAAGTGATAGTATTAATACAATTAACTTTTTAACTGTCAAAACACATTTGAGTAACATGAGAACCACTAACGCCACTGCGTAGAACATGCCGATAACGAAACTATCGTTAAGAAGAAACAACTACTGAACAATTTTATATATATTACAAAAGAAACATTTACGAGCGTGATTCATGTTAATTAAGAAAAACTATGTGAGTAGTACCCACTCAGGTGTATTCAATTTGAAAAGTTGAGTTAAAGCTAATTATATTTTATTTATAAAAATATCTCATATCATTTAAGTCATTTAAGCATTTAACTGGAAAGATTAAAGGACATGTGACAAAAGTCATACGAAAGCATCATGTGTTGAAGTTGAACTAAGCATGCTATAAATTAAAAATGTATTAATGTCGATATTAATCATAATGATAGTGATTTATGAAAGACTGATGTATTCACCTAAGTTGCTTTTAATTATAAACCCAGTTGCATAACCATTAAACAAATTAACATTTATCTGATAATTTTTTGAGATATGAGACATGTTAAACGTCACTGCTAACACGTAGCATTAGTCAAATTATATTTTAATTTAGAAACTGAGTTAGAGTAATCATGTTTTATTTATAAATGTTTCCAGGTAGATTAAGCAAGTTAAACTTAAACTTTGCAACAGTAAAATGCATGTGAGAGCATCTATACAAGTTTATCATATATACAACGGGTTTAAACTAACCAAACTTATAATTGAAAAGAATATTAATATAAACAATTAATCATATTAATATTATACATGAATTGCCGAGATATGAAACATATATTACTTAATTATAAAACTATTTGCATGCATACTTAATCATTTTAATATTTAATTATAAAAGCATAATAAGGTAACATGGAACACATCGTCATGAACACGTATCACCCATTGCGATGAAACTCGAGCAATCGAATCAAAATTAAAAACCTAAATCGACTTTAATTAATCAACAATTAATTAATTATAGGCACAATTAATATTTTTATAAAATAAATTCATAAACATGTGATATGAAAACTAATAGTGCTACTGCATAGATCTCCACGACATAAAACTAACGCAACTAAAACGAACTGAAACGGAGTTAAAATAAATAAACTACGATTATTTAACGACCGGTGGCAAACTTGTAAATACCTTGTCTTCTATCTTGAGTCATCTGTGCAGCTCACATGAAAACGACAGGGAAGAGGGTGCTTGGCTTGGGGCTTCTGCCGGCCAGAGAAGGTGGCTAGGCTGGGGCTGTGGCTGGCCGTGGAGGCTGGCAGCGGCGCATGTGCGCCTCGCCCAAGCGGCAACGACGGTGGCTGGCCAGCGCAGGGCCTGCACGGCCGAGCCCGCATAGGCCGGTGGCAGCGCTTGCTATGCAGGGCATGGGAGTCCACGCGGTGAAGGCACAGGAGTGCAATCAAGGGGCGGAGATGGTGCTACAGCGCCGGACAACGAAGAACGAAGAAGCTCTGTCAGCCATGGTGGTTCCTCGCCGGAGAAGAAAAAGAGAGGTTAGGGAAACGATGAACGGGCATGGATTCATGAAAAGGATGGCAAAATGTTGTAGAGGACGACGAGATCTACCTCGTGGTGATGGTGGTCGACGCTGGAACGCGACGGTTTGGCCGAAAAAGCTCGCCGAAGAGTTTGCCGGAAACCTAGCTGTGCCAAACTTCGACGTCCGATCTGCGGGGCTACGAGTGGCGGCTCGAAAAACAGGCTGTACTTCTGGAATCCTCGTGTTAAGGGCTACACCGGCATATATATATACACGCAGGGTTTGGAGATTTTGGAAAGTGAAGATATTTATTAATTATTGATTTTTGGAATTAAAATAATTACAGAAAATCGGAAATTACTATTTAGGCTCCGAAAAATATCTCCGAGCTCTGAAAAATTCTATAAAAATTCCTAGGGATAGATGGAAGAATAAGGAACACAACCAAAGTGGTTTAGCTCCCAGAAAAAACTTTTGCATTGATCGAGGAAAAAGACAAAGCTCCAAGAAATAGGAATTTAATCCCGAAAAAGGTCGGAAAGATTCCCAGAAAGAGAGGCATCGTCCTAAAGCGTCTCAAAACCTTTTCCAAGCCTTTGGATTTTGAAAACAAAGCATCTTATCTAACTTTTGTTTTTGCAAGTTTTCAATTTCTTTTTAAACCACTACTTGAAAATAATATTTTGAAGATTGAGATTTGAATTTATTTTCCAAACCACTCATCACAAAAGTACCAATGCAACGGCATCCAAACCACTCATCACAAAAGTACCAATGCAACTGCATGTATGCACAAACATGTTGCTACCCTTATGTTGGATTTAATTTAAAGAAAGTTTTCTTTAACCTATGTTTTTATAAGCACAAAACAATTAATAGAAATTATTTTACGCTTTTTAGAAAGTAGCTAATTTTAGGGTGTTACAAGCTTGAAGCGAAGTTCTACGATATCAAGTACCACCATGTGGTACGCGATCAAAATCAGCTCGCCGATCACTTGTCCAAGTTAGGCTCCTCTTGCACCATGATTCCACCAGGGGTCTTTGTTCAAGATCTTTTGGCGCCATCCATTAAGGGAGAATAGGAAATTTAGGAAGTTCCGCCTGTCGAGCAGCTGGTACTTACGGTACCTTTGTCGGCCGCCAATTGGAGGGAACAGTTCATCAAGTACCTCTCCGGCGCTGAAGTACCCGCCGATAAGACTGAAACCAAATGCCTAATCCATTGAAGCAAACATTACGTGCTGGTGGATGGCAACTTGATGAGGAAAAGTGCCAAAGAAGGGATTCTACAAAAATGCATCACCCAAGAAGGAGCGAAGCTACTTCTCAAAATTCACTCTAGTTCCTGCGGCAACCACGCGGCCTCGAGAACACTGGTTGGTAAAAGCTTTTCGAGCTAGTTTTTACTGGCCCACGGCCATCTCCGATGTAGTAGACCTTGTCCGACGTTGTGAAGGATGCCAATTTTTCACCAAGCAAATACACATGCTGGCACAAGAGCTGCAGACAATTCCAGCTTCCTAGCCCTTTGCATGCTAGGGACTAGACATGATTGGCCCTTTTAAGCCAGCGCCCGGTGGCTTCCAGTACGTATACGTCATCATTGATAAGTTCTCCAAGTGGATCAAGTATAAACCGCTCATCTCGGCTACTACAAAGAAAGCAGTTGAGCTCTTCGAAGACATCATCCACAGATTTAGTCTCCCGAATAGCATCATCACCGACCTCAGAACTACATTTACCGGCCACCACTTTTAGGACTTCTATGAAGACCGGTGCATCTCTATCAAATACGTCTCCATTGCCCATCCTAGAGCCAACGACCAGGTCGAACGGGTGAATGGCATGATCCTTGATGCCCTCAAAAAGAGGCTATATCAGAAAGAAATAAAGCACCTAGGCAGATGGCTCAAGGAGCTACCAGCTGTAGTCTTGGGACTGCGCACTCAAGCTAGTCGCAACATCGGTGTGTCTCCATACTTCTTGGTCTATGGCTCAAAAGCCATACTACCAGTAGATATTGCCTTCTGAGCACCTAGGATGGTGAATTATGATGAAGAGCAAGCAGCAGCTGTTCAGATAGAGGACATCGATAGGGCTAAGGAAGAATGCCTAATCACTTGCGTCCGCATAGCCAAGTATCTAGAAGACTTGCGGAGGTACTACAACCGCAATATCAAAGGTCATTCATTTGCTGTCGGTGACCTCGTTCTCTATAGGAAACAAAAAACTGAAGGGATGCACAAGCTCTCCTCCCCCTGGGAAGGGCCTTACGTCATCAAAGAGGTTACTTGGCCAGGGTCTTATCACCTATGTGATTTAGACGGAATCAATGTTCCCAACTCTTGGCACATCGAGCACCTCATATGTTTCTATCCTTGAAACGCCCTAGATATGTACTCTCCACTTTATGATGAATAAAGTTTTAGTCTCCATATTTTGTCTCCATTTTTTCTCAATTATGGTTTAAATCTCCACTTACGATCGCCGAGCTCTACGCCACTCCATGATGAACTCCAAAATGAAATTGCCATAACTACGTCGACCACTTTTCTCCAAATATCCAATGTTTTTGCCAAACTAGTTTCTCCAAATCATGAACATGTTTTCTCTAAATCGCCGAACACGTTATTTCCAAACCGCCGAGCATGTTTTCTCCGAATCACCAATGCATTTCATCACATGTTTCTCCAAATCACAAAAGATTTTTCTCCAAATCTCCAAGATATTTTGCCAATCAACGAGCAACATACGTTCAGTTCTGTTCTCTATGGAAAAGACCCAGTCTCCGATCTCTCCCTACACGTGCTACGGGCTCTGTGCTCTATGTTATGGGTGGTCGGCTATGGTTCCTTGGTCACACCTATTCCTCCTACACTTGCACAGGCTCTGTGATCGATGTTATGGACTACGGGCTAGCCAAGGCCAAGAGCTCAATAACGAACTAACTACTCGGACGCCATTTATACTATGTCTATTTCCAAGTTATTTTGCTAGCCACCGAGTAGCACATGTTTTGCTCTACGCTCTATGAAGAATACCCTGTCTTTGATCTCTCCCTACATGTGCTATGGGCTCCATGCTCTACGTTATGGGTGGTTGGCTATAGTTCCTTAGTCACGCCTGTTCCTCCTACATGTCCACGGGCTCCACGCTCGATGTTATGGACTATGGGCTAGCCAAGGCCATAGGGCTTAGTAATGAACTAACTACTTGGATGCTACTTATACTACGTATAATTGCATTAGGGCTGTTACTACAATAATTTTTCAACACAAATACAGTCAAGCTACATCACATGCACTTTATAACATTTATACGTATACATAAATGTTTTTTGTGCTCTCACGCGCCCTAACTACCCTCTAAAGACATTACAGACAATACCCTCTGAGCAGATCATTATGCTCCGCCATCATCATCTGTCTCACTGAAGAAGTCTATATCGTCGGCCAGCTTCTTTGCTGTGTCCTCCACCTCATCCTCTAGCTGCTCGGTTTCCGCCTTGCTCAGCCCTTCAGCGAACCCGCCCCCTATCGCTTGAAGGTCGATGGCTAGGTAGTGGGATCGAACCACCGCAAGGGCATGAGTAGCAACAGTCATAATGGCATCACGGTTGAAGATCTTGAAGTTCTCCCACGCCCTTTGCACCTCTAGATGATGGTGTCCAAGCATTGCCACCTACCGATGGGCTGAGGAGCCAGTTCTAGGTCAATGCAGTAGAGCACCAGTTTAATTGCGGTGACTACAGCATCGAAGTTATCCCTTTGGGTCTTGGCCTCCTACACCAGCACATCAAACTATGCCTTGGTTTTATGACGGTAGCCTGCAAGCATTACAATGTTCCATCATACAAGGAAATTACTTCAACAGTAACTTCGACTAGGAGGTATTCACCTTTTAGCTCCTTGGCTAGTTTGTCTGCTTGGTCTGACTCCTTTGCCTTCTCCTATCGGAGTTGTTCGATGGCTTGACATAGTTGGCCGAGCTCCGCATCTTGCTCTACAAGCACAACAGTTATCACCAAAAATATGGTTGTTCAGCAATACAAAGTACATTCACCAATATACCGTACCTGCTTTCTGCTCAGATATAGTTCTGAGCTGTTCAAATTTCTGTTCCAACTGCTCGGAGGCACCCCTTAGTTGTTCGGAGATAGTGGCCAGCTATTCGGACTTGCTCCGTAGCTGCTCAGATGTAGCCGTTAGCTGCTCGGACAGGACCCCCCTCTAATATTCTAGGTCCCATGCGTTGGACTCTACAAGGTCTTGTTCACGTCGGGCCCTCTAGATGTTTCTCTCCAAGAGGTTCATTGGCTCCCTGAGTTTCTCCTTCTCCTCGGCGAGGGGCTCCATCCTCTTTATCAGCTAGTGCCGCTGCTCGGTAGTCCAAGTTATCCCTTGCAAATGTACAATGCTAATGACGAACTCCGATATCCAACATCATAGATGAGCATTCCAGATGCAGTACTGACCTCAATTTGTTTCATTACTCTAGCGACGATGGATTTCAGTCTCTTCATCTCCCTGGTGGTGTCTTCCTCCTCGATAACCACCACCTCTTCGCCATGCTTGTGGAGGATTTAGATGGATTGGAGTTAAGGTTTAGCATGCTTGATCTCTTCCACCTCGTCCTCTTCCGCTGTAGCTCGAGGCAACATTAGGGGGCTCCATGGCTGGACAGCGGGTCCGACCATCCCCGCAACGCCTTAGGGGGCGTCGTTTGCTCCTCGGCCACCACTGGCTTCGCTGCCCCAGACTTTGGTGCATCACTGGCAACTCTAGCTTTTGCTCCCAAAGACCCGATGGTTCCCACCATTGCCTTGGGTATCGTCACCGACTCGTCTGCTACTGGCATTTGTTCGCTGCTGCCAACTCCGCCAGTGGTGGCGATTGACTCCTCCTTCGACTATTGAGCACTCGGGGACTCCACGATGGGAG
The DNA here is from genome assembly GCF_019320115.1 of Miscanthus floridulus. Classification (NCBI taxonomy): domain Eukaryota; kingdom Viridiplantae; phylum Streptophyta; class Magnoliopsida; order Poales; family Poaceae; genus Miscanthus; species Miscanthus floridulus. The sequence continues at coordinate 39,928,080 of NC_089590.1, read as the reverse complement.
CCGTTAGCGTTGCCTCCACCCCAGGTTCAGCCCTCAGCTGTTCGATAGTCCAAACTGGTGGGGTCGGATCCTCCATACGCTTTGCATTGCATTAGTTTGGCTCGTCAGTCACCAGAAAAGTTAAAAGACTACAACAAAGTAACTCTAAGACAAGGGTACTTATAGTTTGGTCTGCCAGTTCAATTTCTTGAACCGGCGGTGCCTGCCCGAGCCCCCAGGCATAGCCATGGGGTTGACTCCCGTGCTCTAGGGGGAGGCCCTAGCTCCTCCACAGTCGACCTCTGTTCTGCCTACCGTTCTGGGACCCTCTCCACCTGCCGCTCTAGGTTTACCTCCGCCTGTTGCTCGGGGACTTCCGTCGCTTGCCTTGTAGGGACTCCCATCTTCTGCCGTGCGGGGACTTCCCTCGTCTACTACTCAAGGACTTCTTCACTTCCCCTTGATTGATCATCCATGCGTGTGCTGCACGGAGGCTCCTTCATGGTCGGTGGAGGAGCCGTCGAAACTTCATCATCATTAGACCAATCGAACACCATGGTCCTTCGCGTTTGAGTGGTCTGATCATCGCCAAGCGAGATGCCGCCTGGTTTGAGGGGAGTAGCAGCCTCCATTTTCCTCTTCTTCTAGGCTGGCTCATCTACTGCTGCCCTGTTCCCTAGGTTTTCTCCAACACCAGGGGAGGACTCTTTGTCCGACCAGCATCCATACCTTCGGACTTTGAAGAGACATCGACATCACTTTCTTTAGGTTGCGCTGGTTGTCATGCATCCAGCGTTGGTGGCCAATTGCCCCTCGGCACACCTGAAAAGTACACCGCCCTATCCTGCAAGTGGATCTTCGTATAAGTGAATCAACCCATTGCTCAACAATGACAAAGGATAAAAAGCATCAGGAATACACAACTAAGATATTTAACTAAGGAGGTAGATTTTTGCAGTTAAAGGGCTTTGTATACCCTGACATGTTGAATGAGGCAAACAGAGCGAATAGCTATGTAGCCCGCTCTTCAACAACATCCCTCGACAACATCTCTGTCCTCTCCCGAGTATCATCGGTCTCCCCCTTGAACTCGAGGGCTAGGTGCGCCCTCTCCTTATAGGGCTACATGCGGCATACTATAAAGCTCACCGCTACCAATCCATCATTGGTCCTCATGCCCCTTATTAAGGCAAGGAGCTCCCTCACTTGCTCCATATTAGCGCTACTCAGTGTCTCTGAGATGTGGTCGGCATCGCAGCGGATGGCTAGGTGGCTCTATTTCATGTACAACCACCTAGCATTCCACCCCTTCACTGATGTGTTCAGTGGCATAGTAAGGTACTCACCCGCCATCCCATCACGTAGTTGAAGGTACACCCTGCCGACCACCTTAGAACCACCACCGCCTCTCTTCTTCAACCAGAACAGGTGATAGAAGAGGTTGAAGTGGGGAAGGATTCCGAGATATGCCTCATAGAAATAGATGAAGATTGAGATATGCAGAATGGTATTGGGATGGAGGTTGCATAGACTAACAACCTAGAGCTCCAACAAATCCCTCAGGAATGGATGAATAGGAAATCCCAACCCGTGCTAGAAATAATCCTCGAATACCACCACTTCATCGGTATGAGGTGTTCGGAAGGACTCACTGAGGGCCGGCCGCCAATCGGCGGTAGCATGGTCAGGAAGAACGCCAGCCTCCACTAATCTATTAAGCTCCGCCTCTCCCGTTCGTGGCGGCACCCACTCTTGGTCACGCTGGGTGCCACGCTCGCCTTCTTAGGGCTTGTCTTCTTCAATTTGGCAGCTCCCTTCTTCGGCGCCATCTCTCAGATGTGATTGGGGTTTGGCGGTGGAAGAAAATGTGGATGTGACTCTAGAAACATGAGGGCTAAGGATGAAGATGAAATGGCAAAGTGGCAAAGGTGGGAACGCGGGATGCGGCAGCGTAGTTATAAAGCACTTTCCCCACCCTTTTGCATTTGAGGGTTTTTGGGAAACTGTTCCCACGATTTGCGCCTCTCTGGATTCTCCGACATGGCTTATTGGGTCGTAACCTAGGCTTTCACGCAACCATAGCCCATGTCGCTCATTTATCGCCGTCGTTGGTTATCACTCGCTGAATAATCACCAACTTCTTGACCATTTATTGAGGCTCAGTAACAGTTACTGTACAACCATTACTCTAGTTTTTTCTCCATGGTTGGATTTTTCAGATATCTCCGCTAACAGCTCGGGGACTGGCTACCTGCTCAGCTGGTCTTTTTACTATTTTTCTATTTCTAACCCTGGCACCACATGACTGCACCACCAACTAACAAGCTCGGGGACTAAGTGGGCACACTTCACCTCACGGTGAATGTGCTCTTTCTCATTTTGGGGCTACGCCTAGGGACTGGCTGCCTGCTCGGTTAGTCTTTGACAATTCTTCTACTTTGGACCCTAGCACCACATGACTACGTCATCTATTGTCAAGCTTGGGGACTAAGTGGGCACACTTCACCTAGCGGTGAGTGTTTGCTTGAATTTGGAAGACTCCGCGCCTCTTGAAGCTGAAGAAGACTATCTCCTTTTCTTGTGGTTGGACTCTAAGTGGGCACACTTGATCCACTGCGAAGAAATCTTTGATTCTAAAATTGAGCTCCTTACACCCTTATGGCAAGCCGTACTTGGGTTATGCTGCTTAGCTATGGTTCACGCCACTCGACAACTGCTTACCACTGCTTAGCTATGGTTCATGTTTCTCAACAAATGCTTACAACTACTCGGCAACTCATCACGATGGTTGGACCTTGAGTTTAACTACTCGGCTTTGTTCACACCTGCTCGGACAAGCTCAAGACGGCATTAAACGATGGGTACAAGGTTCTCAGAGACTAGTTGTGGGGGGTATGACCCCGAATACCCATGGTAGACCACATGGGCTATGCCCCTAAGGGTGGCCTAGCCCACAAGACGAAGCCTTGCAGGGCACAACTCTGCTCAGCACCTCTCACAAGACATCTGGAAGATATTCTGAAGATACTACGAGATCTGTTAGGATATGTATGATTCCAAGATTCCTGTAATAAGTTATTACTTTCCAGTTATCTCTCAGATCTAACCGACTTGTAACCCTGCTCCCCAGACTATATAAGCCGGGCAAGGACCCCCTCCAAACTCATGCAATATTATATGATAGCTAATACAAACCAACAGACCATAGAAGTAGGGTATTACACCATACTGACATCCTAAACCTGTCTAACTCATGTGTCTCTGTTGCCTTCTTGTTCTTGATCTCATGCTTCTCTGCCAATCAATCTACCTTCGTGGGATAGCCCTCAGAGGACTGCCGACGATATTCTATCGACACTAGTCAAAATGCCACATCCAACTCTGGCATGCTACTCCGACTGGGAATGTGCTGAACCCCTGCCTACGGCTCCTCTTCGACTGGCGCAATCAGAGCCGACTAGGATCATCCGACCAGGGATGCTCGCTCGGTAAGGACCAGGGAACGAACGAAGAAAGTAAGGCAGGGCACTCAAGTCAACCGCAATACCAAGGAACGTGCCCTGTACACCTATAGGATAGTACTATATGACCTCCCTAACATGACAGAGCCCAAGCAGTGTTGTAGGCACAGACATTTTTGCCTACAGTGTTGTGGGCGCCATCAACTCCCATACTAGACAAACATGGTAAGGCTGCCCCATGTGCCTCTAAGGCATCAACAGTGTTGTGGGCGCCGGCATTTACCATGCCAGGCAAACATGGTAAAACCCCCTGGATGCCTCTCGGCATCAATAGTATGGCAAGAACTAACATCTGCCATACCTAAAGAAGACGACGCAACCTCCCATGTGCATCTGACATTCAATAGTATTGTGGGCCCTACCATCATCTTGTACCCACCGGCATGGGCAGCAAGACTTAACAGTGAACGTACTCCCTCCCTCTCACTTGTAAGGTCATCCCCTTCATCTATAAAAGGGGATGCACTCTCTTCCAATAGATAGGTTCATTTAGATCAATCAGTTCATTAGTTCACAACAACAGAACCGCCAGGTTCAAACCATAAGCACACGCTCGAACACATAGTGCATAGCAGAGCTCCTATCACTCTCAGTCCCTCTGATCAGAGTTTGACCAGACCTCTTGTACCCCTCATCTTTCTCCTTCTTGTTTGTAACCCCCATAGCAAACTTCGAGCACCTAGACTCAGGAATAAAGTCACTGACCGACTCAAACTGGACGTAGGGCATGTTGCCAGAACCAGTATAAACCCTTTGTTATTGAGTGCTAGCCCACCTTCGATCACAACATACAGCAAAACTACAAATATTTATGTGCTGGTCACTTTCTGCACCGACACAATGGGAGTGTCACATCCACGATCTACCACATGGCCTGGAATATAGGGTGTATCTGTAGGTAAACAACGTATAAGCACCATGCTTACACAATGTCGACCACTCACCCCATGTACTTTCGAGCGAGCGCTTTGCAAACTTTTGCATAAACATAATGATAACCTAGCTATACTAAATATATAAGCAAAGTAGATGATGAACATTATAAGAAAGAACATGAATAAGATGAATACTAATATTGTCATAACAATTGTAGCAAGCATTTAAAAATAATAGAGATACAAATGGGAGGGGGTACAAGGATTATACCAAACCACTCTCTTGACATGATCGAGAATCCAAGCAAAGCCTGCTTGCCTCCCTCTAGACCTAACCTAACTAGCTATGCCCTAGAATTGATGGAGCTCTGAGGATGATTAGGGTTTCTGTCTTCTCAAATGACTTGATGCCTTAGGGAAGGTCGTAGGGGCAGGTATGTATAGCCTAGAGCATCAAGTGTGAGCCCTTGGATCAAACTGACTCAAGGAATGATGTAGATGCAACCTAGGAGGTGGTGGAGAATCAACATTGCAACATGGAGACCGACAGGTGGAACCAAGGGCTGGGCGGCCTACAGTTGGGGCCGGCCGGCCCCACCTAGCAGCCTCTACCTCAGCGTGGTGTCCTCTAGAACCTTCTAGTGTTCGTTTCGCGGTGGATAAGCGTAATTAAATATGACATGTAGGTCCACCTTGATGGTTTTCTGGTTAAACCCTGCAGAAAATACAGATTCACCAAAACTCATGGAATTTATTAGTTTAAACCCCTAGACCTTTGTTGGTGATCATATTTATGCCCTTATTGATGTTTCTTTGATGATTTATAATGGTTGTTAACTACCGTAGACAGGTGGCGACAACAACGACTATTGATGGTCACTAACACCCATTTTGACCATCAACATTTCACCCAAAAGCATGATAAAGTGAGGTAAATCATCATCACAAGTGTTGAATTTTGTTTGTAATTCACCTAGTTTCACTTGTACTTGTAGAATTATTTGTATGCAGGAATTTTAGCAAAATTTGGGCAAAATGGTGCAAAATATGGACATAGAAGGCAAGTGGACGTGGCAGGGGGCTAGGGGCCCAAATGCCACATCGTCTAATGCCACCTAGGCACCACCCGACAGCCAAGTGGCCCATGCCACATCACTGATCCATGGGTGAGGTCCTCCAAGCCTTCTCCAGCATTGATCTTAAGTCGGTTTGCACCAAGGGACGGGATGGAGTGGCGTTGGATCCATGGGCCTATTGTCCTATACTTGGGAGCCTCCAACCGACCTTAGAACCACCTTACTATCCAAATTTTGACATGTGCTGTCCTCACAACTACCATTTAGGAGCAACCAAGACGCTATGATCATGAGGCAATGCATCCAAGGGCCGACCGATGTCCCCCTAGGCGCCACTCAATGCCCTAGGGTGGCCACCAACCTCCCTGGCTGCCTACAAATATCCCCACCCTCTCTACACACTATAAAAGGAGGTGTGGAGCTTGGTGGAAAAGTGCCCATTCAATTCCAAGCTCTCCAAGCTTCTCCAAGCTCTCTAGCTTAGCGTAGCTCTAGAGTAGTAGTGTAGTAGTGGAAGTAGAGCAAGAGTAGAGCTTCTCTTGGAGTATGGAAGAGTCTTCTGGGTTTGGTATAGCTCTTTTATAATTCTTTCATTTGACATTTACTTTATTCAGTAATTTATTTTTAGTACTTTATTTAGTATTACTGCTCTGCTTTGTTCAAGTGCTTGTTCATTATTGTTCATCATTAGTGAGCTTAGGTGCTTGCTCTTGGCATAGTATCATAGGTTATCTTTTGTTTAGTAGTCTTTCCGTCGGTGTAGAATGTGACAAACTAGTTAATATTTGTAGTTTTACTGTACATTGTGATCGGAGGTGGCCTAGCACTCAATGACATAGGATTTATATTGGTTCAGGCAATGTGCCCTACATCTAGTCAGGGTCGGGTGGTGACTTTATTCCTAAGCCCAGGTGCTCAAAGTTCGCAGTGGGGTTAGAAACGAGAAGGAGAAAGATGGGGTGTATAGGAGGTCTGGTCAGCTCTGACCGGAAGGGCCGAGAGTGACAGGAACTTCGCTATGAGCTAGGTGTTCAAGCATGTGCTTACGGTCAGAACTTGGTGGTTCTATGGTTGTGAGCTATCGATCTAAGGAACTCTAGCCTACTAGAATTGGTCTTTGATCATTCCCCTCCTCTGTTGGAGGGAGTCCATCCCCTTTTATAGATGAAGGGGATGGCTTTACAGGTAAGAGGGAGATGGTACGAATGTTTTTAAGCCTTGTTGCCCACATTGACGAGGATCAGATAGTGGTAGGCCCCCACAACGCGGTTGATGTCACTGTAGAATGTTAGGTGCACGTGGGAGATGGCGCTGTCTTCTTCAGGAAGGGTTGATGTCAGTACCTGCAAAAATTTGTTTAATACCTAGAGGTATGTGAGGAGCCTCGCTATGTTCACCCGGTATGGTAAATCCTGGTGTCCATCCGCTATCAGTGTCTAGGGACACGCGGGGGGTTTTTACCATATGGGAGTTTTAGCGGCCCCTACAATACTGTAGGGGGAGACGTCGGTGCCTACAATACTATTTGTGTCAGGGTGGCTGTAGAGTGCTGTTCCATGCAGGGTATGGTCCCGGGTATAGTGGTTTTGACTTATGAGCCTTGCCTTGCCTTTCCCCACATGCCTTCTGGTTCCTTCCGAGCGGGTGTCCCCGGTCAGATGGCTCTAGTCAGCTCTAAGTGCGCCGGTCAGAGAAGAGCGGTGAGCAGAGTTCCTACGAGCCCCGGTCGGAGGTACGCAGGGTCAGAGTCGGAAGTAGGGCTCAGTGCAGGCCTTTCGATCGGAGAGGCCATCCGAAGGTTGCTGAAGCCCAAATTGGGTGCTCCAGTCGGAGAGGTGGGTCGAAGTAGCTAACAAGCGGGCTTTGCTCTTCTTGGGCCTGGCCTTCCGGTCGGTTGCTGGACCGTTCCTTTGCCCTGTTGTTTTTAGACTCTTTGGCCGAGCCTTGGTGCAAAAGCCGGTCCTCGAGGGACCCTAGGTTTATGAGCCAAACAGGAGCCCCCGAGCCCCTAGGTGATTCAGGTAGAATCATCTAGGGGATTTTTGTCTTTTTGGTGGGTGCATGCAAGCGCACCCGTAGGTGTAGCCCCTGAGCCCCCGGGCAGTTCAGGTAGGACCATCTGGGGGGTGTTTGCTTTAGCGTGCGTGTTTTTTGTTCGAAACGAAATTTGACCAAGGCGTCGTTGTGCAGCTGAGGTGTTTTTCAACTTACTGATCTCAGTGTTGATGCACGCCGTTGTAGCACCCGATTTTAAAGACAAAACTAGATACACACTATATGTGAGCCTAGGAAGTCAAATCTCACATATAGCCACAAATAAGGGTAATATCAAGAGACAATACTTATTACATAATGTATTAGTAAAAAGGAAAATAACCTTAGAGTAAAGACAATGGAAAGTCGACTCCGATCTTCAGGCGAAGACTCCAAATCCACAGGGACGACTGACTGGTTGACCACAAGCCTAACTCCTCCAAACCAGCAATCTGGTACCCATCTAGGATTTTTATCCAATGTATAGAAAAGTAAAGCAAGCATAAGTACATGTCGTACTTAACAATTATATCATCGGGTTCATGAGGCTCAAAAGGGCTAACACTGGTTTACTGTGATTAGCTTTAATAGATCATCTTTTTAAGCAATTGAGTAGCAAAGAATTTATCATACCCATAAACACATGATCAGGTAAACATGATAATGTATAGCATAAATAGTTGATCATTAGTACCATTATCCATTAGTGATCATCTCTATTCCATAAGGGTCCAAGGTCGCTCATGACCGTGAGCATGGCTGTTATAACAGTTTTATACTCTGTAGAGTTTGTACACTTTCACTGTGAGTCATGATTTACCCTTTCACCCGAGGTGATTAGCCTCTTGACCCACTACCAAGGAAGGTTGGTAGGGTTCACTATGAAGCCTTTCAAAGGTTCGTCTAACAAGTTAGGGCCGCTAGGCGTATGTGGCCCATCTCTAGGAGTGGCATGCGTGGGCATCGCAGCACTGTACACACATCCCAGCAAAAAAGGAAACATACCCTCATGCACCTTAAAGGTAATCGCTAGCAAGCTAGAAAAGGTCCTCATACTGAGCTAAAGCCAGAGCCATATAGCCCTCACAGCTGTACTGTAAGTCCTGGATGATCGCTTACAGATAAGTCCTTAGGGAGAGGAATCTAGAGCATTTAGAAAGTAGCTAAACACTCTAGCCCCCTGTTTCCATGTTGCTAAAAAAATCATGTTTTAATGTTTATTGCATATACCATTAGTCAAGTTACAAGATCATGGTTTTGATTAAGCACTAGCAAAAACTACCCAATACAATATCCAAAAGGTTTCAAGGTACAAGATATCAAATATGTAGGATATCCTTATTGGCAAACAAGGTAGACACATGCATTATGAATTAAGTGGTTAAATGTGAATAGGTAACAAGGATAGTCCCATGCTATACTTGCCTTACACACCGATCCATCAGTAAGCTTTAATCTTCACGCCCTTCTTCTTTTGGATCACCACGTGTATCTCACCGACTGGACATAATCGTAGAACACCACACAAATATCCATACACACACATGCATAGCATACAATTGCATCGATACCAGAACAGTACACCAATCATAGAAAAACAAGTAAAAGAGTTTGAAACACGATTCTACGTATCGCTACGAACACACAGTCACGAGAGGCACGCTAATCGAAGCTACAGTTGAAAAGTTACAACTACCAAGAGATTTGCTTAATACGTGAAAAGAAAACTATAAGCTTCATTTATGTTAACTATATGAATTCATATATAAAAGATATTTTATAAACAATATGGATTGAATTAAGTCAATTTTAGATTTAAATTATAAAACAAAAGTAAAACAAATTATATTTTATGTATAAAACCCAGTTGCATAATCGTTAATCAAGATATGATTTAAACCACATTATTTCAGAAATATCAGTATAGTAAACACTATTACTAACGCATAGATCTCGTCGCTACGAAACAAACGTAACTTGAACAGACTATTTCGGAGTTGAAATGAATAAGTTACGATTTAAACAAGTTTTCCTATAGTTAAATAATAAATTAAATCTACCCATGAATTTGAAATATTGGAAACATGCCTAACAGTTGTATAAACATGTAGAATACGTAAATACGATTATAACACAATTCGAACAGGTCGAATCGGACTTAAAACGCAAAAGTTACGTATGAAATAAGATTCAGTGGCATTTCTGTAAATAACTCAAACTCATTTTTGAATTAAAACAATTAAAATCTGAATTTAAACGGTTATTGGACTGGGCGCACTAATTCTGGAAACTATAGGGGCTAAAATGAATAAAAATAGAACCTAAAAGAAATTATTTTGAACTGATTTGGATTACGGGTTGATTCACTGGAAACCGAGGGGCTTTACTGCAAAACATGTGGCTTTGACTGCTGGGTTGACCCGGGTGTTGACCAGGCAAACACGTGGCAGCACGTGATTGGTGCTGTGCACCACGTGTGCATGGGCACACGCTGACGCGGCGCCGTGGACCGAGTCTATAGCTGCGGTGGACCAAACCGGTATGTTGTAATCCTGTCCGTTCCTTTAAGATCTGACGGTGCCGGGTGCACCGGACTTACTCTAGCGGCAGCGCAGCGTCACTGGCGACCCTGCCATTGTCGGCGGCGAACATCGGTAGGATGTTCTGGACCGTCCCGAGACAGACTAACCACATGAACGCGATCTACGGGTGCTTGTGAACTTGCTAGGGTACCAAACGGGGGCGAGCATCACGTCGGGGTGGCGTTCTGCGGCGGCGCCATTAACGGTGGTTTGGAAGCTCGTCGATATGGCGTTCTAGCGCATGAAACGGCGAATGGAAGGCATTGGGAGAACGAGTAGCTCACCGTGATGCGATTGGAATGGAGCACAGCGTCTGGGGAGGCTCTGAAGTGAGTCGTCAATGGTGGCGATGGCTAGAGAGAGAGGGAGACGCGCGGGTGAGCGGAATTCGAGCAAAACGAAACCAAAACATGAATTTGGAGTTACCAACGGGCACGGGGGAGTACGACGGTGACTTGGGACACGTCGGCAATAGGGATTTGCGCTCGGGAGGGGTGGATTACGGCGGCAGTGGCGAGTTTCGAGCAGACGGGAAAGGGAGAGATGGAGGGGGGGGTCTGACTGGGGCTTTATAGGCGGTCGGGGCTATGGCGTAGAAGGAAGGGGAGCAGGGGCGCTAGCAGAGTCAGTCGCCTTCCTTGCTTGCGTGGGGGACCGACGAGTTACCATCTTGGCGTGCGCCATCAGCGGGCAGAGGAAGGAAAGAACAAGGAAGAAGAAAGGAAAGAAGACGGCTGACGAGTGGGGCCAGCAAGGCAGCGAGATGGAGAAGGAGGAGACAGCGCGTGCGGGTGGGCGGGCGCAGGCGCATGGGCCAGCGGCGCTGTGGGCAGGCTGAGCAGAGCGGCGGCCTAGCTGGGCCACGTGGAGCAGGCTGGGCACGTGCGGAGCGGGCCAGGAGACGAGCTGGGCCGAGGCCTGGGGGAAAAAGGGGAAAAGAGGGGCGGTTGGGCCAGGCAAGAGGAGGAAGGAAAGGGTCGAAAAAAAGAAAACAATGGGCCTTCGAGCCAAAAATGAGAGAGAGGTTTTTCTTCTTTTTAAAATCCTTTTCTATTTCCGAATTCTTTTTCTTTTCATAATTCAAAACCATTTGAAATATGAACCGAATCAAGCATAAATATGACTTAAAATATACTTTCTAATTCCAACGTAAATGAACAAATTTTGGGTAAGTTTTCCAAAAATAACTTTTTAATTTATTTCATTTTTTTCTAATTCCTTTTCTATTTTTAGTTTTCAAATCCTAAGCCAAAATCAAATCAAATTCAAATATGTTCTCAATATACTTTTCATCTCAAATATAAATGAGCAATTTTGGTAAGTTTCCAAAAATAAACTTTTCCATTTTTTAAATCCTCTTATTTTCAAATTTTCTTTTCTTTTATTTCAAAGCCATTTTTAATTTCATTTCAAAAGCATTTTAACCATTTTGACTTTTCAATTAAAACCACTCAACCAATAAAATCAAATGCAATGGCATGTATGCATCAAACTTGTTGCTACCTTATAATGAATTTTAAATTAATGAAAATTTTTATTTTCCTATATTTCATGAGCACAAAAATTTCAATTTAAATCATTTTAACTCTATTTAAAAAGAGGCAAATTTTAGGGTGTTACAGCCGTGGATCGGGTGAGGGAGTTAGTTCGGTAGTTAGAGAGCTCTCTGATCCTGGCGTTGGTGTGCGTGGTTTTGAAATGGTTAGTTCAGGGGACGGATGTGACCGTGCTCGTGGGTCCTGGTGTCGTGGATCCCTGGCCTCGGCGCAGCATGGACAACCAAGGTGGTTAGTTTAGTTAGTTTTTACATGAGTTCAGAGTCATGGTCCCTTGATTTTTGGAGCATACGCGAGTTCGGAGTCGTGGTCCCAAGGCGTAGCCGGATGTTGTAGATCCTGTCGATGCGAGTTTGGGGTCGTGGTCCCTAGATTTCTTTGGATTTCAGTCAGAAATGAAGCCGTTACACGAGTTCAGAGTCGTGGTCCCAAGCCATAGCCGGATGTCATAGATCCTGTCGATGCAAGTTCGGGGTCGTGGTCCCTAGATTTCTTTGGAGGGCAGTCGGAAATGAAGCCGTTATGCGAGTTCGGAGTCGTGGTCCCAAGGTTTTTGGCATTTGAGCCCCCGAGCCTTGTTGGGCCTTCATGGTAGTTGGTGTGAGTTGTTTTTGCGTTACCCCATCCGGTTCCTCACAACCGGAGGAGCTGAGTTTTGTTACTTGTCCTGATCGCTCGGGCTCAAAGACTAGCTCAGTGAGCTTTCTAACGGGCGTGATCGAGTGGAATCTAGGTCCATCGTTCGTGACGGGGTTGGTATAGCCCTCTTGTGACATTCCACTACTCCTTTACCTATAGCCCAGTAGATGCCTAGGTCGTTCCAGAGACTGACCCAGGTGGCCTAATGGCCTCCCCTCGATGGAGATTCTGTGGGCTTGGCGAGAGGTTTAGGATCGAACGAGAATGTTGAGATGACCTAGTTTGCTAGACTGGGCAAAGGTCGCATGGTGCTCATCTACGGTTTTCTCCCCTGGCTCTGTTGTTTGCTCATGTCAAATGAGGCAACCGCTGCTTCGTGACGCAACACGGAGCGTTTTGGTGCATTTCGCTGCACGTGCCATGCTTAGTTCCCAAGCCCTCGGGTGATTCTGGGCCTGAATTGTCCGGGAGGCGTGGGCATATGGAATGAAGTGCACGTATGGATGTATGAAATGATTTATAAGGAAATAGAGGGGTTTGGTACTGCTCACCTTGAAGGCTAAAGCGATGGGGTTTGGAGGGCTTTAGTTGGAAATGTCCGACCAGGACCTTGATGGCCTGGGTGATGGGGTCGGCATGGCCTACAGGGGGCGCCCCTTTGCTTCCTTTTTTTGTCATTTAGTGTCTATCCTTACCTACCATTTGAGCTCTTCTAGGTATAGCCTGGGGAAGCGAGGAGCTATCTACGTGCATGAGAAGGTCAGAAGCTCCATGTTCTTCTACTGATCATCTATGGGTGCGACGCCCTTGAGGTATCCGTTTGTGCTTGTCAAAGCCGAGGGAGTGGAACCGAGTGGATCCCTAGCGGTCATAGTGGTATTTGCAGTAGTAGAAAATGTAAAGGTTAGGTTTGTGGGTGAGTCCCCCCATGTGAATAGTTTTTTGTATTTTAATGAATACATCAGTACAGTCCTTATGACAGAACCACGATATCCTTTCCTTATTTACCTCCTACCATAACCTTTGTTCTTATCCTTTCTCTCTCATACCTGCCTGTTTGTCTCGTCGGGTGCGACCTTGGGAGTCCAGGGTATGGCCCATGGGGCTTGACTATTCGTGTTCGTAGGGAAAGGCGGGGTGCATTCGGTTGGGAGTAAGAACAGAGTTACATAGGGTAATCGAGGACATGGAATGTGTTTCCGTTCAGGGACAAAGTTGTTTATTATGTGATGACAAACGAAAAAGAGGTAATATACAATATAGTACCCTTATGGAGCCCCCGAGCGACCCCGACTAAAAGTTTTTCAGGCAGGGGTGCTCTTACGGGAGCATGTTTTAACTAAAACTGGTTTAGACCATAGTTAGGGGAAAAACAACATAGCTGTTCAATGTTCCAAGTGTTGGTGAGAGCGTTGCTGTTGTTGTCCTCCAGTCGGTAGGTGCCTGGTCGAATTACTTCGATCACCGTATAGGGCCCTTCCCATGGTGGAGAGAGCTTGTGCCTTTCCTTCATTGATTGGGTCCTCCGAAGCACGACATCACTGACTTCGAGTATCCTTCCCCTGATCTTCCTTTCGTGGTACCTACGGAGGGTTTGTTGGTAGTGAGCGGAGCGGATGATGGTCGTTTTGCGGGCCTCTTCGAATAGGTCGACCGCGTCTTGTTGAGCCTCCACGGCTCGGTCATGGTCGAAAGCCTTCACTCTTGGTGCGCCATGGTCGAGGTCAGAGGGCAACACTGCCTCAGCCCCATAAGCCAGGAAGAAGGGTGTGAATCATGTGGATTGGTTTGGGGTTGTTCTTAGGCTCTAGAGGATTGCTGGAACCTCTGCTACCCATCGCCCAGCGTACTTATTGAGTTGGTTGAAGATGCATGACTTAAGTCCTTAGAGGACCATGCCATTGGCACGTTCGACCTGACTGTTAGTTCATGGATGTCCGACCAAAGACTAGTCATTCCTGATATCGTATCCATCGCTAATGTCTAGGAACTTTTTTCCGATGAAGTTAGTCCCGTGGTCAGTGATGATACAGTTAGGAACACCGAACCGGTAGATGATGTCGAGGAAGAATTTGACTGCCTCCTTTGACCGGATGTTGGTGATGGGTTTGGCCTCTATCCACTTGGTGAATTTGTCGACTGCTACGAGTAGGTGAGTGAAACCGCCTGGGGCCTTTTTGAGGGGTCCTACCATGTCGAGGCCCTAGACCACGAACAGCCAGGTGACGGGGATGGTTTGGAGCTCCTGTGCTGGCAAATGGGTTTGCCTAGCATAGAACTGGCATCCTTCACACATGTGGACAACCTCCTCCTCATCTCATAGCGTGGTTGGCCAGTAAAAATCTTAGCGAAAGGCTTTTCTAACCAGTGACCTTAGGGCCACGTGATGCCTGCAAATGCTGACATGGACCTCGAGGAGGAGCTGCCTCCCTTGGTTAGTGGGGATACACCTCATGAGTACTCCTAACGGGCTCTGTTTGTAGAGCTCGTTACCGAGCGCGACGAAGGTCTTTGTGTGTCGAGCGATCTATCAGGCTTCAGTCCTTTTGGGTGGGAGAACCTCCTTGAGGAGGTAGGTGAGTAGCGGTACTCGCCAATCGGTTTGATTGAGTGTTAGTATGGCAATGTTTGCGGGTGACGTAGAGGTACTAGGGTCAAAGTCCTCGAGCGCTGGCTGGGCATTGGGGTCGGAGCCCTTGAGCACCGGCAGGGCATTGAGGTGTGTCTAGGTTGGACCATCCAGGATGCGGACAGATGGCTCATGGACGTCATTGATGAAGACCCCGCTTGGGGATGGATCCCGCCTGGCAACCAGTTTTGCGAGGAAATCGGTGGCATCGTTGTGCCTTCGAGGGACGTGATGAAGTTCGATCCCCTGGAATTTGTCCTTGAGCTTGTGCACCTCTTGGCAGTTTGCTGTCATGAGGGGGCTTTTGTAGGGGGACTCCTTCATGACCTGATCAATGACTAGTTTCGAGTCAACGTGGACGTAGAGTCACATAGCTTTGAGCTCGATGGCGATGTGGAGCCCGTTAATAAGGGCCTCGTATTCCGTGGTATTGTTTGAAGATGAGAAGTGGAGGCGGATGGCGTAGTGGAGCCTACTCCTATCCAGGGAGATCAGAACCACTCCGGCCCCTGAGTCGGGCACCATCACGGACCCATCCAAGTACGTTGTCTAGTACTCGTGGGTGACGTCTAGGGTCGGCAGCTGGATCTCCATCCATTCAGCATCAAAATCCATGAGAGCCTGAGACTAAATAGTGGTGTGGGGGCTATATCTGATGTCATGGCCCATGAGCTCAAGTGCCCACTTGGAGATTTGTCCCATGGCATCATGGTTGCGGATGATGTCTCCGAGCGGGTATGAAGTGACGACTGTGACTTCATGGTTGGTGAAGTAGTGTAGGATCTTCCTGGTCACCATTAGTACAACATATAGAAGTTTCTACACAAGAGGGTGCTAGACCTTGGGGTCAGTAGTACTTCTCCAATGAAGTATACGGGTCGCTGTACCTTGAGCTGGTGTCCTGGTTCCTCCCTCTCGATGACCAGGGTGGCGCTCACACATGGTTACTTGCCATGATGTAAAGGAGAATGGGTTCTCCCCATTTGGGAGCGACGAGGATTGGGGCCAACATTAGGGACATTTTGAGGCTTTCGAGAGCCTGCTAGGCTTCCTCAGTCTAGACGAAGGCATCCATCTTTTTGAGGAGCTTGTAGAGTGGCATCCCCCTTTCGCTGAGCCAGGAGATGAAGCGGCTTAGGGCAGCCAGGTAGCCAGTGAGCCTCTACATGCCCTTGACGTTGCATATGGGACCCATGTTGGAGATGGTTGTAGTCTTTTTAGGGTTGGCCTCGATGCCACGCTCGGGTATGATGTATCCGAGTAGCCTCCCCTTCGGAACCCCAAAAACACATTTTTTGGGATTCAGCTTGATGTTGAACCTTCGGAGGTTCATGAACATTGCGGCTAAGGTTGCGATCAGATCGCATGCTCGAGCCATTTTGACCACTATGTCATCAACATAGACGACGATTGTTGGTTTCGGCCGTTCAGCCTAATCAGGCTGATCGGGCGGGTCGATTTGGTCGGCGAAGCATTGCTGCATACACCTTTGGTAGGTGGCACCAGCGTTCTTCAAGCTGAAGGGCATGGTTACATAATAGTATGAACCATACGGGGTATTGAATGAGGTTGCAAGTTGATCAGACTCTTTCATCGCGATCTGGTGATAGCCTGAGTAGGCGTCCAGAAAGGAGAGGATCTCGCAACCCAAAGTGGAGTCGATTATCTGGTCTATCCACGGCAAGGGAAAGTGATCCTTTGGACACGCCTTGTTGAGCCTAGTATAGTTGATGCACATTCTCCATTTCTCGGTCTTTTTTCTAATAAGGACAGGATTGGCAAGCCAGTCAGAGTGAAAAACCTCCTTGATGAATCCGGCTACCAGGAGCTTGGTGATTTCTTTGCCTATGGCCCTATGCCTCTCATCATTGAAATGACACAGGCATTGCTTGGCAGGCTTTGAGCCTAGGATAAGGCATAGTGCGTGCTCAGCGACCTCTCGATGTATCCCTGGCATATCAAAAGGCTACCATGTGAAGACATCACGATTGTCGCATAGGAAGTCGATGAGCTCACATTCCTATTAGGCCGAGAGCTGGGTCTTGATTCGCACTGTCTTGGCTGGGTCAGTGGGGTCGACACCCACTACCTTGGTTTCCTTGAGCAGGCGGAAGGCCATCAAGGAGGTCGGTTTGTTGTAGTCTAGGACTGCTAGGGTTGATGACTCCCCGAGTTGCAGGAGCTCGGATGAGTTGATGACCGCGGTGACAAGCTTGTAGTGCTCGTGGTCACACTCGAAGGCGTGTGAAAAGGCGCTACTCACGGTGATGACGCCGTTTGGTCCTGACATCTTTAGCTTGAGGTAAGTGTAGTTGGGGATTGCCATGAACCTTGCATAGCATGGCCGCCCCAAGATGGCATGGTAGGACCCTAGAAAGTCCACCACTTCAAAGGTGAGGACCTCTGAGCAAAAGTTGCCGCGGCTACCAAACATGATGGGCAGATCAATCTGTCTAAGCGGGTATGCCTGTGCTCCCGGGATTACCCCATGGAAGGGGGAGCATGTTAGGTAGAGCTCCGATCAGGGGATGCGCATGGCATCGAGGGTGTCAATGTACAGGATGTTGAGGCCGCTACCCCCCATCCATCAGCACCTTGGTGAGGCGCTTCTTGCAGACGATGGGATCGATGACGAGCGGTAGCGTCCTAGTCTTGTGACGTAGGAGGGATGGTCCCTTTTATCAAAAGTGATCGGGGATTTCGACTAGCTGAGGAAGGAGGGGACGACCATCTTGGCGGCGCATGCCTCCCTATAGCGTACCTTATGCTGGTGTTTAGTCTAGATGGCGTTGGACCCACCGAAGATCATGATGCACTCTTCAGGTTTAGGGAAGCCATCTCCATCCTTGCCTGCCATGCCTCCCCTCCTGGCCGTCGGCTCCTTGTCATCCCCCTCCTTCGGCCCACCGGCCTATTGGAGGAAACATTTGAGGAGCTTGCACTCCTTGTAGAGGTGTTTGATGGGGTAGGCATGGTTAGGGCACG
This sequence comes from Miscanthus floridulus, assembly GCF_019320115.1. NCBI lineage: Eukaryota > Viridiplantae > Streptophyta > Magnoliopsida > Poales > Poaceae > Miscanthus > Miscanthus floridulus. The sequence goes on along the minus strand of NC_089590.1, from coordinate 39,910,204 downwards.
GACCATCCATGAGCTTGTTGAAGTGGTTAGGCAGTCCCTACTGGGCTGCTTGGCCGTGCGATCAGCCATGGTGACCAGTGCGGGGCTACTCGACCGGCATCGATCTTTTTTGTTTTTCTTGCCCCTCTGCGTGGAGGGGCCTTTGTCTAGGTCCATGCGCTTGGCTTTGAGCTTGTCTCGGCCTCTGCCGAAGACCGCTCCGACTACCTCCTCACCAAAGGCATGGTTGGTGGCGACATCGAGCAGGTCACGGGTGGTACAGGGTTTCAAGCAGCCAAGCTTGTGGATCAGGGACTCATAGTTTGTCCTAGAGAGGAACACGCTGATGACATCTGTGTCGACGACATTGGGGAGGGAGTTGCATCATTGGGAGAACCTACGGATGTAATCCCGTAGGGACTCATTGGGCTCCTGGTGATAGCTCTTGAGGTCCTAGGAGTTTCCTGGGCAGACGTACGTCCCCTAGAAATTCCCGACGAAGACCCTCTTAAGGTCCATCCAGTTGCAGATGCTGTCGTGCGGAAGGAATTTGAGCCATGCCCAAACATGTTCCCCCACGCAAATGGGAAGGTATTGGATGATGAAATAGTCATCATCCACTCCTCTGGCCCGACAGGTGAGCCGAAAGTCTTCGAGCCAAATGCCTAGGTTGGTCTCCCCAGTGTATTTGGTGATGTTGGTGGGCGGCCGAAAACGCTGTGGGAACGGTGTTCTCTGGAACACTGGCTAAAGGCCTATGGCCCTGGGCCCTTAGGGCTAGGGCTCTAGTCATCTAGCTAGTGGCCACACCTGGGGTGCATTTCACCACTTCCCTCGATGGTTTGGCTAGGGTCCATGTCGCTTGCTACCGCACGGTAGACATCGCTATCGCGTCGAGCCTAACGTCGGTTGTCAATGATGCAATGGGCGTCCTGGTGCGGATCAGGCCACTCATGTACCGGTGGTTGGCGTGGAGCAGGTGCTAGGTTGGACCATGGCGCGTTGCTGCACCCCAAGCCAGGCCTAACGGCTATGGAGGCGAGTGAATGGAGCGATCCATCTGGTGTGTCCTCGTCCCCCTGGTGGGGAGAGAGGGCGCGGGTCGGAGTCACGACGCGGAGCTTTCCGCCTATTGGACGGCGGTGGCTTCTACTAGAACATGGAGGTTTTGGTAGACTGCCTGCTCCTAGGGGTCGGCAGACTCGGGAACACTGCGCAGAAGCATCGCTGCAGCGGCGATGTTCTGGCCAGCCTAAGCGAATTGAGGGACATTGTTCCCCTTGTTCATGATGTCGTGTTGGACCTGACGGGCGCGACCCCGGGTGCCACCCGCCGGGCCATGCGCATGGGGTGCAACGGGCTGTACTGACGGCACCGGTGCAGGCGGCGGCTAGTTCTACCATTGTTGTCATAATTCCTCAGTGTGTGCTTGCGCAGACGTGAGGGCCCCTGCACGTGGGTCCAGAGGGGTGTGAGTTTGTGTAGACTCCGCGACCATCGGTGGTTGTCCCGGAGCATCCACCATAGCGCACTCCTAGGATGGATAGTGGTGGAGCGCCATGTCACCGATGCTAGAACCGTTGCTCTCGTCCTCACCATCTAGGAGTTCATGGGAAATGGCAGGAACGCAGCCTGCCATTCCCACGAACTCAGACATGGGGATGGCACCAGCATCCTTTGGAGCCCCCGAGCGTATGCATTCACGGAGGACGCGAGGCCATAGGGGAACCAATCGTATGGTGTTTGTGGCATGGGTGGTACATTCCCTCAGGGTGATTAGTGAGAGATGGTAAGTAAAGAGCGAGTAGTAGTACACATATTACTTACAACAGGGTTTGAGCAGAGAGTTTGCTCAGAATGAAACGCAGATGCCACGTCGTCGAAGTCACACATCCTGGAGTTGATGGAGGACATCCCTTCGATGGGTGCCGGGTCACGAGCCTCCTCATGGAGGTGTAGTACGGCAAGCCGATCGGTGACAAAGTTCAGGCTTCCGAAGAGGAAGGCCTAGGATGGCTCCAAGACGGGTGGAACCTGCATCCCAATGGGCGAGAGTGCGGGGAACTCCAACGAGCTGAAGCAAATCATATCACCCGAGCCTGCCACGACAGGGGTGGCAGAAGTATGGGCCATCCGATGACCAAAAAGGTGTTGAACGTACAGCGTCTTCCCCATGGACGACGCCAACTGTCGGTGCAAAATATGACCAACTAGTGAATATTTGTAGTTTTGCTGTACATTGTGATCGGAGGTGGCCTAGCACTCAATGACACAAGATTTATACTAGTTTGGGCAACATGCCCTACGTCTAGTCAGGGTCGGGTGGTGACTTTATTCCTGAGCCTAGGTGCTCAAAGTTTGTAGTGGGGTTACAAACGAGAAGGAGAAAGATGGGGTGTACAGGAGGTTTGGTCAGCTCTGACCAGAAGGGCCGAGAGTGATAGGAACTTCGCTATGAGCTAGGTGTTCAAGCGTGTGCTTGCGGTCAGAACTTGGTGGTTCTGTGGTTGCGAGCTATCGATCTAAGGAACTCTAGCCTACTGGAATCGGTCTTTGATCATTCCCCCCCTCTATTGGAGGGAGTCTATCCCCTTTTATAGATGAAGGGGATGGATTTATAGGTAAGATGGAGAGGGTATGGATGTTTTTAAGCCTTGTTGCCCACGCTGACGAGGATCGGATAGTGGTAGGCCTCCACAATGCTGTTGATGTCACTGTAGAATGTCTGGTGCACGTGGGAGATGGCGCTGTCTTCTTCAGGAAGGGTTGATGAAAGTACCTACAAAAAACTGTTTGATACCTAGAGGTATGTGAGGAGCCTCGCTATGTTCACCTGGTATGGTAAATCCTGGTGCCCATACCGCTATCGGTGTCCAGGGACACGCGGGGGGTTTTTACCGTATGGGAGTTTTAGCGGCCCCTACAATACTATAGGGGGAGACATCGGTGCCTATAATACTATTTGTTTTAGGGTGGCCATAGAGTGCTGTTTCGTGTAGGGTATGGTCCCTGGTATAGTGGTTTTGACTTGTGAGCCTTGCCTTGCCATTCCCTACATGCCTTCTGGTTCCTTCCGAGAGGGTGTCCCCGGTCGGATGGCTCCAGTCGGCTCTGAGTGCGCTAGTAGGAGAAGAGCGGTGAGCTGGGTTCCTACGAGCCCTAGTCAGAGGGACATGGGGTTAGAGTCAGAAGTAGGGCTTGGGGTAGGCCTTCCAATCGGAGAGGCTGTCCGGAGACGACTAAAGCCTGAATTGGGTGCTCTGGTCGAAGAGGTGGGTCGAAGTAGCTGACGAGCAAGCGTTGATCTTCTTGGGCCTAGCCTTCTAGTCGGTTGGAGGACCATTCCTTTGCCCTGTTGTTTTTAGACTCTTTGGCCAAGCCTTGGCGTAGAAGCTGGTCCCTGAGGGACCCTGGGTTTATGAACCCGACACTTTCATTAGTGCCAGTTCCACCGTCTGGTTAGGGTGCTTTGATCTCATTTCATCAGAGCTTGGATCGAAGTAGTAAGTTTATAGATTAAGTGAGGTGCTTAGCTATAAATTACCTATGGATATGGCTAGGCCTCCGGATAGATTGTGGTAGTTGGCAAGTGGTGACAGCCTTGTCCATCCTTTGTATTCCATCAAATTAGGTCTAGTTATTAACTCATAGGGCTTGTGGCAGACCTTGTCTATTTAACTCTCCTAGTTGGTAGGCGGGCTATGCCCTGAAGTACTAGCATGTTTCTCCTAGTCATTTGTTTACCCTTTGTTACTGAAAGATTGCTCACTCTCCCACCTAGCTATCCTACCTCTAGTTTAGCTTGTTTATTAGTTTACTCATTAGTTTACACATAACCACCATTATTGTTTAACCACTTAGGATACAGTTAGGCTTTTTGACATTTCTTAGCGCAATCACCAAGCATGGAGATAGAATCCATCCCTAGCAATGGTGCCATAAATGCTTGTTGGTATTTCTTAGTGTCACCACTAAGAATGGAGTCAGAATCCATCTTGGCGATGGCGCCAGAAATACTAGTTGGCAATACCTAGCAGCATCACTAAGTAGTAATGCCACTAGGTAAGGCCATGATAGTTCCTAAATAATTTTAGATATTTATCCACAAGTTCATGGAGCTATCATTGTAGCATTTCACCCAAAAGTATTTAGGGTATTGTTATTTATATTTTCCCAACAGAAGGCATTGATTGATTAAGAGTATAGTATCGATATGAACTTGAATAATAATGCTTGCCAGTACACCAATATTTATAACAGGGGTAAGAATGGTGATTTCAAGATAGTAGACACACACTTGGCATTCCTCAAAGGATAAAATAGAAAAGAAAGAATAAAATAATAATCCTAAGTCGAGCAGGCATTGGTCTAGTATTGTCATACAAAGATTAGTTAATGATCATACAAGTGACATAATTAGTTTTAGGGCTAAGTGTGAAGCAGGCCAGGAGGCCACCGAGTACTAGTCTACTAGCAACCTCATGTGACAATTTAGACTCCTACACCCCAAACAAACATGGGGATTACAAGGGACAGACGGTGCTATCACCACCTGCCACCTACCCCTCAACCGTGGAGAGGCACAATGCATTCACCTGTCTCTCCATACCTGAGCACCATGCTCATGAATGCAGAAACTACCCAAATCCCCATGGGTCCCTGACCCTATGGATCGACAGGTAAAGGACTTGGCCACACCTAAAACCACGATGAACCGCCACCTCAACTTAGCTCTAATCCTGACTATATAAGTTATACGAGTGGTTAAGCATAATAAGTATGCTACTCTCATGATACACAAACTATAGGCTAGTTCATATATCAACATCAAAACACAATAACTATACTCTAGTTCATAAGTATGACTATAACTATAAAGTGAAGGCATGACTTTGGAATAATTCATATCTCTATTCATACCCAAGAATCTCTTCTTCCAAGGAGCCAAACCCTCAAAGGTAGCTTTGCCTTGCTCTAAACAACTAAAAAGGTAAAGCTAAGAGAGGGTAGTGAGGTGTTGCTCAATGTGTTATGTGTGTTGAGAGGGGGGTTGCCCCTCTATTTATATAGGGAGTAAGGCGGTGTGTGCATCTATATTTGGCGTGGAGTACATGCTTCACCGCTATTGATGGTTATTAACATCAATCTTAAACCATCAACATATCCTACATATGTACTTAATTTCATCACCAAACATAGGAATAGGGGTTTAAACTAATGAATTCCACGAGATTTGGTGAATATATGAATGTAGGAGGATTTATAAAAAAAACAGCCCCTAGAAGCACCATCATACTCTCCAAACAAGCAAACCGACATTAGAAAGAGATTTGGCTCATGAAACCAATAGAAAACAACTCAAGCCAGAGTCTAGAAGCTTCCATCAGAGGGTGGGGCCCACCTATCACAGAGACAAGCCAGCCAACCCCACCTGTAGACCGGCCAGCCTAGGGGTCCCATCGGTCAACATCTCCTTTCTACGTCGGTTTCCCACTGCCTTTGAGAGTCCATCTCTGCCATTGATCAAGGTCGGTTCAGCCAACGGTGATCGAGTGAGTTAACGTAGATCGATGACATGGCAATGCCTTGCCCCCTACTCCATCTCCCCTATATATAGCAGCCCCTACCACCCTCCCTAGAGACATCTTGGAAACCCTAATTCATACCTCTCATTCGGATCAACACACACCAGGAGGATTAGGTCTAGAACTTTCCAATGTAGTAGATTAGTAGCTTGGGAGTGAGGGTCAAGTTGGGCTCACGCTCAAGTTTTGGATCTAGTCTTGGAGGCTCGACAAAGCCTTTTATCTTCACTTCTACATCTTGTAAGACTTATTATCATGTTATCATATTCCTATCTACATGGCTATGCTTACTTTGAATCTATATCTTGCTTAGTTGAGATTATCTTCACTTTTGTGTGCGGGTTCATAGAGCGCTTAGCCTGCTAGTTTATCATTTGGGCTAAGTAGCCGAGCCTCGTGTAAGCACGGTGCTTATATGATGCTCTGCCTATGAGTACACCCTGTTCTTGTGTTGTGTGGTAGCAGCGGGAGGTGATAGCCCCGTCTATCCTTTGTAGTCCACACTAAATTGAGCAGGTTCTTAAATTATAGGACCATAGTCACATCAGTAGAGTTTTCTTTTGTGGATGCTTTACTATCTAAGCGGCATCCCGAAGTGCACAAAAGTAGAGTTAGTCTTAGCTATAGTCGGATATATATACTTTGATCCTGTAATAAGAATATCATAGGAATCTACCTCACCCCTTGTTCTCCTAAGTTAACTAGTTTACATTACCTTAGTGATCTATCCCCTGAGTGTCACAATACATAAATTCCTATCATTACATTTACCCCTACTCTAGCTATGCTGGTATGTTGATTAGTAGATACTCCTTGGTTATTCAATGATATTTATTCCACTGTTTCCCTATGGTAAAGTATAAATAACGATACCAGGAATACTCTTGGTAAAATGCTCCAATGGTATTCTATGCGCTTGTGGAACCCTTCATATTCTATTTGCGTTAATAAATACCAACAAGCATTTTTAGCGCCGTTGCCGGGGAAACAATTGGCATAAAGATTTAGATCATTAACATACCACTAGATTTAGTAGGATTACCCCTATTATGTTGAATTGTGGAATAAGATAGGACAACAGACGTTGTTTCGACCTTCCATCAGGCGTCCACGAGAAAATAAGAAACATTGAAGAAGAACCCCATGGTGCCTGAACATTCAAAGATCCATCAACACTGGAACCCTGCCATCTCATAGGTTTGTATAGACATATATATTATTCTAACCATGTGTAGATTGGAGAAAAGGTCGACGTCACAAGAATTCAAATCACATCTCAAGTGACGAATATAGACGCTACACTACTCACAATTTCCATCATGTGAGTCATGGTAAGTATGATCAAGAAAGGCGAGATAGTCTTGCTCTTGGACTTTACTTGATGAGTAGTTATTTTTTAATTGTTGCATACCATTGCATGCTTACTATAAATGATTCTTGCATCCACTCCGTTTAGTTTGAATTCTCTTATATCAAATCCATAGCATGTTTAGTTCCTTGCATACATCCATATTGCTTGCATCTTCATTAAAAAAATACATTACTCACCATGATCATGCTCTTTTTTATCTCTATTTGAATAAATCTCTATAGTGCTTTCATGCTACCTTTGTTTGCCATAGTATGCTTTGGTTTGGAAGTACTCACCATACTTCTAAAGGCTTAAAAATTAAGCATGGTGTTTAGGTTAAAATGCCTTCCTTAATCAAAACTAGACATAGAGTTTAGTTTGGTTATTGAACTAAAAATTGCTTGTGTAGACACTAGTTATTTTGTTGGATTAACCTCTGCAAAAAATTCTCAAATTCAATTTGGGAAAGTCCTGAGATGAACTCACCTTGGAGATGAAGCAAGGCACATGATGAACTCCAACAACTCTACACAAAAGAAGACATCTCATTCTTTATGGAAGGAAGAACTGTGAGTATCAAGGTTTATTCATTTATCTTTTGTTGCAAGTTATCCTTGCCTTGAACCATGCTAGGATGCAGCAAACACATAAAAATTGCTATAAGACATGATAAACAAAACCTATGCTAAACTAATCCTAAAATCATCTTTTGATTAGCATAGATGAAAATCACACAAATTATGGATAACAACCCATATTTCAAATTTGTTTTATTCCCTCGGGTATGTGTCCATTAACATTTTGTAGGAAAAAATGAATCTAAGCTATGCATGTTTAAGGTTTGGTATGAACCTACCAAACCACCACTACAGCTGTGGAAGTGGATGAACAAATCAACAGACTAAGAGCAACATCAAAAGACAACTTAGCATTAAGCTTTCCCAAGACTCAAGCTTGGATGCTGATGAGAAACAAGATGCAACCCACCTTGTAATATCTAAAATACGTCTGCTCCCATCATCTTCGGAGACACCGATTCCCACATCGACAGCAAGAACCAAGACAACGACATGCCACTACATCATGGTGTGCAATCTCATGTCAACAAAATGTCATCAATCAGTGGTGGTATGTTGATGATGTGTCATGGAATCATGAACAACCATGGGCACAAGAAGACATCCCTAAGCCATTGGAGATGAAGCTTTCATGTAAATACCAATGAGGTTCCTTCTTTGACCATCAAGATGGCCGGTGTATCATTAACAAACAAAGAAGAAGAACTCTCCACCACACCATTAGACAACCAAGGAGGAACTTGAGTTGCATCTCTAATGAACCCTAATTCATCAACCAAGAATCAACAAAAATCAAGAAAGGTTGAAGGAAGAAGAGCATGCAATTGTCCGTATCCTCATCTCCATGATCGAGGCTTAATACAAGGAAAGGTCCTGCTTAACGTACTGCGAGCTCTCATCAATATGTAAATCGGATAAGCCTCCTTCAGGTATGTTTGTCACTAACCATTTCAATAAAAAGAAGGAAAACACAATATCCAACCAAGCATTATGCAACATAGAGTCACATTCATAGAAGAATTCTATCATCTAAACTTGATTCTGCATTTTGCAAAATTCAAGTATGGGGGATGGAGTTCTTCAAAACATCTCATGCCATGTTGCTAGGTTGTCTTGGTCATCCCTACCTTTATGATGTGCTTAACTTGTTAAATCTCTAACAGGTAATAATTTAAATAATCATGCTCCTTTGGTTCACCATACATATTCTTGGTTCTACTTGAATAAATCTCTTGAGCCTTTCAAGCTTCCTTATTCTGCTACAAGTATGATTTGGAATACTATTTGAACATAATCATTGTATCAAAACATACTTGTATAGAATTCAGTTGTACAGATAGGGAATGTTAGGAGATCATTTGTAGAAACAAACGAAGGTTTGAGGAATTATTCAAAACAATTTCACACATCTTTACCTTAACCTTGTTGAAAATTGTAGTGGTGAACAATAAAGGCACATTATTTAAAACATGGGATAAAAGATTCTATGCTAATTAAAATGTTAAAACCAACTTTTCTGTAGCATAAAAGATGACCATTAGCTCTATGACAACTCTATCCTTGCTTTGAATCATTTGTATATTCCTTTGGGTACGTGTTGTCCACTAATCCTTTGTAGACAAGAAACAATGAGTAGAGCAGAAGGTCCAACACAATGCCAAGATCCACATAAGAAAAGAACAAAAAGATGGCATGACGAAAGGATGAGAAAAGGAGTGCGACATAGAAGACAAGATGTTCATGAATAGCTCAAACAAGAAAAGCTTCAAGTAGGAAGAGAAGACCACCATAAGTCATCTACCCTCCATCACATGGTATCATTACACCACATTGCTAAAGGTAGCATCTTAAGGTAAGTGGTCATTATTTAAAAAGCTTTCCCTTAATCCTGCTATTCACATAAATGAAGAAACAAAACATGTTGGGTTACAACTTTGCTTGATCCAACTTGACTAACTCAACATGTTTTGTTCCTTAAGTTTGTTCATAGCACCACTTTCTTGATCTCATAGTCTTAACCAAATGAGCTAAAATTTTGGATATCTTATCTTTGGAAGATGATAGTCATAATCAAAAAAAGTTTGATACATTTTGTAAAGTTAGATAGTCCTTCCATAGGTTAAGCAACTCCACTCTTTTTGACAAATGTATTCAAATGCCACATTAATACTCATCCCTCTGATCTTATCACCCATGTTGTAAGAATGAACAATGCACATAACATCAACACTTATCATGATCCAAAGTGTCTAAGGCTAGAGAAAAAAACAATAAAGATTTGGTTCTGTTTGTGTTTTCCCATCAACAGAGCCCATGCACTTGATCTCTACCCTGTCTTTATGAGCAGAACACACTTCAAGAAAAGTACAGGGGAGTTGATCCCCTAAATTCTACAAGTGAAAGTTCTGAACTGGCAATAATGATGCACACAAGATGTTGCCAGTTTCTACTACTGATGGTTGACTTCGAAACATTGAAGAAGGAGGAACAAGCCAAGAAAGGATGAACCTGTCAAACCTAAATCAAACTAAAAACTAAGATAGGTTTGGCAAAATAAGGAGACACCACCAGTGGAAGCACCACTACTGGAGGCGCCACCACAAGAATCCTCATCTTCAAGAGCGAACCGAGGTACTCGATCAATGAACTTCCACAACTACCAAGGGCAAGATTATGAAGCAACCTCAAGTGGGCATCAGGGAGGACGCATGTCTTTCTCTGGCCGAAGGTAAGCACGGGACATGAGATGGACAGCCTCCAGCAACAACAGCAACAACAAAAATCAAAATTGGGAGGCTATGTTCCAGCACCTCCACATCCGGCCACCTCGTTGAGCAACCACGACAACAACCAGCTTGGGGGAGAAGGCATCCCCCATGTATCTAGATAAGTATTTCTTTTCCTTATATTTTTCTTAGTTTGCTTTATATATATTAGAAAAAAAGATGAATAACTAAAAACAAAGTAAAAAGTTATCTTTATAGAAATATATATAGTTATAATGTGTGATCTAAAAAATGAAAACAAAATAAAAAGAGTGTGTCTAGTTTGTTTTAATTTATTTTTAAGAGCCGAATAAAATAAAAAAACTCTGAAGATAATCTTTTAAAATAGAAATGATGAATAGTTGCTCTGTTGTAATTCTTTTCAAGTAGTAGTTTTCAGCCTTGAATTCTCCCAATTTTTAGATAAGATTGTTTTGATATAAGGATTTACTTTGAACTTAAAACTCGTGTGTAGCATATGCTTGATCTAAGTTTAGGTAATTGGTGGATATGATATGAGAAGGTATGAGCTGCTATTTATCTTGTACCAAGTGACACTAAAATTCTAGAGATTTATCTTTTATAAAACATAAAAATGCTACCTGATGAGTTCCTGCATGACAAAGCTTAAATTCTTACCAGAGGCATACATGTTATTTAGGCTAGAAAAACTTCCACATATATGCTGCTTGTTTTGCATCATTGACCCTTACGAGAGATTTGTCATGCTCTTAAAATCAAGATCACATACACACCACCCACATATGCACTACTCCTACACTGGGAGTAGGCGCAAAAACATGCCTTCCATCTAGATCCACTCAAAAATATTCTACTCCTACACTAGGAGTGAACAAAACATGCTCGATAGGTTTTCCATCCACCAAATAAATACTCCTAAGTTCTTGTTGCTATCTCTAAAAAATTTTGTTGCAAAGAAGAGGCATGGGCTATGCAAAAGTTATTCATATAAAAAAATAAAAAAGAGAGAGTTGAAAAAAATGGACAAGTGTCCAAGATATCTAAAACAATGGGTACTCAGATGCTCGCTGTGACAGAACCGCCCAATTTATACAAGATCAAGCATGGCTGTCCCCGTTTAGCATGTTGACACACACATACTTTCACTTATATAAACCCAAGAGTTCGTCGAATGTCATGAAGGACCTTGGTAAATCAACATCACAACCAAGATCGTATGATTAAGCAAATACACATCACATACGCAGAGTTACAGTGGAAATAATATTACAAATGGGTTCACAAATAATAGTACAAGTTTGGGTTTCAAAACTGATTATTGAAAACAACATAGCTTTCAAATGATTACATTAATATAAGTTCCAAATACATTGCTAGCATAAGTGACATCCATAGACAAAAGCATATAGATGAGAAGTAAATATAGAATCACCGAGCCCACCGACGGTTAGCCACCATCTTCAATAGGCCGAGAACTTCACCTACAACATGGTGGGATAAACCCTGAGTACTTGAATGTACTCAGCTAGACTTACCTGTCATAAACAAGAAATAAAATGACACCAAGGAGTATGCAAGGCTTTATTAGTGGATCTTGCTAGACAACCTTTTTGCATAAAAGCCTGAGTAATCATTATCATTATTCACCTGTACTAGTAGTGACTTTTAGCCATTACCTACCATCTATATTAGCACCTATACTAATCAATCACTTGATTAAGTTGCAAACAATAATAACCATATCAGGTATTTCATGGCTCATTATCATTATCATCATCATTTAACCATATCTTTAAATTTAGTGAGTCTATGTTGCCGCTGCTTAGTCAAGTTCTCACTATCTAGGAGAGACAGGATTTGAATAGATTCCTATCTAGCTAGAGGAGTATTCCTAACACAAACCCTGCTTCCCCTGTCAGGGTCGCAATCAAGTCACCTTTGGTACAACTCTGGAGTCACGGGTCCAGACAGCGCCGCATCCTTAAGGGTGACACTCTACCAAGAAGTGTAGGACTTTTAAACACCTGACCCCTTGGACTCATGCCAATGTCCCCAAGCACATCCTTACTGCCTCTAGAATGCGCATGACCCCCGGTTCCCAGCCTGAGTGGAACTACTAGGCTTCGTGGTCGGAATGACTTATTCGGCCAGCTAAGTGTTAGGCTGTGTTCAACATGACAAGAGGATGTACAGCGAATCAATCCTTAAACGACACAGACGGGGATAGATTCACACCCAAGACCTCCATGCCTTGTTGTTGCACTATCGTCATCCCGTCCGATCTCTTTTCATTATTAACACATGGTTCTTTTTCATGATAGCAAATATAGCCAACCGTGACCAGAGCTCTTCCTACATCTTGCAGGTGATAGGAAATCACCCAACTTCTACCAGTATAAGCATAGCTAAGCATCATTCGATCCTACACTTAATTAGGATTCATAGGATTTTATCTAGACAAGGTAAGGATATAATGCAACAATTGGTTCCAACCAATTCCTATACTTAATGCATCATCAACAATAAAAGATACTCAAGATATTTTTAAAAACATGAGAAACTTAGAATGCTCCGGGGCTTGCCTAGAATCCAACACTAGGTTAGTGTTTGTTAGACGACACTCGCATGCTGAGCATCTCCTATTCAGGCATGTACTCCAGGGGTCCTTCCATCTTCGGGTTCAGCTCCAACATCCCGTCCTTCATGTGGTTCATTTAGCGTACCTAGATGAGATGCAAGATGCAAGTGCATGAATATGAAGAATAGTAATATGAGATGCATCACATAATAGCATTTAAGGCAAACATAAGACCATGCAAGACATAGGCACCTAGAGTTATTTAACTAAACATCACACAACCTATTATAAAGGGATAGTAAACATATTAGGCATAGCACACAAGTGAACTTAAGTTCAGACATTGCACACATGCATTAATCAAGAACTAACCAACATGTTTAGCCAAAACAAGTGCAAGCTAAGGCAATCACCTAGCACATGTATAGAAATCTAGACAACAGCACAACAGTCACTTGTTTTATCCATAACTGGAGATATAAGCATCCAACAAGGGTGACCCTAGACTTTCTGGAAAGCTAATGAAATTGCCTACAACATTGTTATTATCACCAAAATCTCATTCCAAAGCTAACTAGGTCAACCATGCCAATGTTTTAGATCTGCCCAGAACTAGGACAGAAAAGTAGTAGTACTTTCAAAAATGTAAAACTAGAGTTACAGACATCAAACAAGCATGAACCTTAACTTTCTAGAAAGATTATTAAATTATCTAAAACATGTTTATTATCACCACAAGGTGATTCTACCATTAACAAGGTAAATCAAGCACAATTGAGCACCTCTATCCAGACTTAGATAGATTCTACCATGCAACTTCACAAGCTTATAACTAGAGCTCTACAACACCAAAAGGGATGATCTTTAACAATTTGGAAAGCTCCTGAAAGGAACTACACTTGTTCTATTATCTCTAAGACATGATTCAAAGCATAGCTAAGTCAAACAAGACAATCATTCAGATCTCTATAGAGAGCATGCAAAATCTGACAATGAACTTACAAAGCTCCTACATTATCAGGCCTATGTCCATGAAATTTGAACACAAGCAAGATTATGAAATTAGCTACAACTTTGGTATTCACTACAACCACAGAAAACATCATTTACACCACAAAAATGATTGCACAAGCAAAACTACAAATGTAGCCCAACAACAGTGGTACAGAAAACTGATAGGAACTTCAGAGAAGCATAACTGGAGTTGTAGACCTCCAACAATCATGAATCATAACTTTTTGAAAATATTATGAAGTTAACTAAAACTTTCTTATTATCATCATAAGATTATTCTACAGCTAACAAGGTCAATTAATCCAATGAATGCATCTCTGTCCAAAACATGGATAGAACTTGACATGTCACTTTAAACAGCTATAACTAGAGTTCTACATGTACAATAAATTTGGTTCTAGACTTTTTGGAAAGCTTAGCAAATTCTAAACAACTTTGTTATAAGCACCTAAAGCTAACTCTACTACTAAAATGTCCCCACAGTACAAACAAGGCAATCCCATTTGGGTTTATGCAGAAACAACCACAGAGATTTAAGCAACTATAACTCAAGATCTACTTAACAAAAAATCATGATATTTAGCTTTTTGAAAAGATTAAGAAAAGTACTACAACTCATGTACTATCATAAAGGCATGATTCATAACTTAACTAAGCCCATTAATTCAAACATGCAGGACTATTCAGAATAGGAGCAAAGCAATACAGGTAATTTGTTATTTTTATAGATCTTAAACTATGAAGCCTAAAATACTGAAATTTTTACAGACATCAAGAATAACCTTAGTAGCACTTCATAAAAATTTCAGATTTCTTTGAGCACAACAACTACATCTATGAAAAAGACAAGGCACAACTAGTATTAAAAACCTAACTGCATAAATTGATTTTTACAGCAAAATATTTAAACTAAAGCATGCCATATTATAGATCTAGTGCATAGAAAATTTTACAAGGATTCCAAAAAGTCCTTATTTGCTATTTTAAGATTTTTTTACATTTTACTATGATTTTCCAAATTTATCATCCAAATCTGCAAAAATCCAAAAAAAAGGAATGTAAATCTTGCATCGGGGACCCTGCAGTTTTCTCAAATTAAACTCGAACAAAAAGATCCTTTTAGGTACTATTCAACCGAGTCACGGATTTGCACTTAGACCCTCCATCTTCTTCTAATTCATGTCCACGGTCCTTCGCTTTTCTTCTTAACCGCGTTGGAGCAGAGGAGGCCGTCGGGCTGGCTGGGGAGGGGCATCGACGGCCACAGAGGGGCAACGTGGCCTTGCAGCGGCCAGCCATGGCCATGACTAGCCTAGGTTTGGCCCATAGCAGCTTGCGGCTGCCTAGCCACGGTAGCCGAGGGAGGCGGCAAGAGCTGTTCCGATGATAGTGGCCACGGCAACATCGGCACGGACAAGGGTGCGCACGAGGGAGAGGGAGCAGCAGCGGCAAGGGAGTTCGACCACGGCGGCCATGGTGGCCATGCTCTAGCACACGCATGCAGGCATGAGGTCAGAGCGTGAGGGGTGATGGGGAGCGCAGAGGGAGTGAGCAGGAGTGGAGGGGGAGCCTCTGCCACCACACCAACATGAGGAGGAGGTAGGAGCACGAGACATGCAGCAAGGCATGCGTCGGCAATGGTGGGGCGCGCGGCGTCCATGCACGGCGCCACCTCAGCATTCGGTCGAGCAGGTGGCGGCGCTAGAGTGAACATGGTGGGGAGCCGATTTGGGCCATCTCGGGTGCGAATTGGACTTTGGGCCTAAAATGAAGTTTGAAGGCCATGAACTGCTCCTCATTTTTCATTTAGAGACCATGGTCATTAGACCTCTGGATCAGTGAGTAATTAGGCTCCAAAGTGATAGTGTCAGCGCGTTGATAGCGATGAACAAAAGTCCAAATTGATGGTCCAAACGAAGTCACATGAGTGCCATCTTTTTACATGCTCTTCTCCATCATGTACACTCCAACTTAACGCGACGTGCCAATGCCGATGATGATGAATTCCTTGGCTTAGAATATTAAGTCTAAAAACAACTGCTGATTCAATTTTTGAGGCTCTGTTTGACTTAGTTCCAAGTTGATCTGGCTCTTGACCCAAAAACAAAGTTTGTTCTACTCCATTCAAACATCAACTTTTGTTAAAGGTCAAATGTCATATCTGGTACATGAACTAATTCTTCATCTTGGTCAAAGCAGCATCTCGTTAACCTTGGAATTAGGTTTTTTGACCAATTGAGACCTTTTCTTGACATGTGCTCAACACGAACCCTTTCATGACTTTTGTTATAGAGTTCAATTAAATTTATTTGGGCAAGGTAGAAAGGTTTGGTCGATGACCTATAATTCCATTCACTTAATAAAGCAATTGAAGAAAGATTTTAACTTATCATTTCATGTGACTTCTTGATCCCAAACTTCATGAAACTTTTCCACTGGTCAACATGGATGCATGTTGATGTAATGTACATGAAATAAGCATGTTTAACATTACTCTAGCATAATCTCAACAAGGGTACAAATGTAAGTAAAGGTGTGTTGTCCAAGTTTAAGTTGGAGCTCACTCTTGTAGATTTGATCTTGACACCTTCATCACCACTTAACATGCCATGTTTGAGCTCAAACCCATTACTTAACTGGTGACAAACACCCGAGGTGTTACAACCTTCCCCCCTTATGGGAATCTTGCCCTGAGATTCGGTGCGAAAGACTTTATAGGGAAGAGAAGCATGTCGTCCATTTTTCAACATCAGTGATAGCTTAGGCTACTTAACTTTGGAGTATCAGAGAGGCTAATTTGGTCAAGACACTTTTTGATACTTGCACTTTGCAGTAAGTTTTGTCTGAAGAATTTCCTTCGTTGGCTTCCATGCAGCATTATTACTTTGGGAGGAATCTAAGACAACACAACACTTTGTTCTTAGGATACGGAGAGTACTACGGAGCATAAACCAATTACCCATAATCTCTATTTTCCTAGTGAATATAGCATGGACCATGTGAAATTTGCACTAGACTGCAAGCTTCTAAAAACTACTCATTACAATGGTTCTATGTTCATTCACAAAGTTCAAAAAGCAGTCCTCTATCAAAGTAGCTTGAGTACAACCTTTCATAAGGAATGAGATTATAGATGGGGTAAGCATCCTTTGTGGCTATGAGAAACTGAGTAACCAACAGACAATGTTGGTGCTGGTCATGATTGTTCGATCACTCAGATTCCCACCGCTGGAAACTACATAATGTTCCATGTGTGCAGTTCTCTTTCTCTAATGATAACACTATAATATCTAAGTCCGTTGAGTGAGTGGTGAACGTAACAGCTGACTCTATTGACTCAACATTTGTTATGATCATTATTTGGGAGAATCCTTGTATCCGAGTGGCAACAATTATCTGAGTTGAATCTGAGGCAACCGCGTGGGTATAAACACATGGAAGGCACCAAAGGACAAGTCCACCTTGGAAATCCTTGCATAAGAAGGATGATAGTGAGGTCTAGAGGTCAATGAAAGTTGCAAGTATACACCAACTAGAAAAACAGTACACTACTAAGTAGGTTGAGCACAATTTGTCTTCATGGTGCAATGACACAGTAAGTTGGGTTGACTTGCACTGTCGCAAAATTAGCTTTGTTAGACTACATTTGACATTGGAGCTTCCTTACTAATGTCAATCAACAACTCAAAAATGAAAGCCTGAAATTTGTTGTTTGACACTTTTCAAATTGCTTTTGACTCGTAATGGCACAAATTGACTTGTAGAACAACAGGACTGCTCAAGCATTGTTGATATGAGATAGCAAAAGCAAGCCACAAAGAGGTGCCAGGAGTCTTTTCCAGGGCATCTAAAGTATTAATAATCGTCTCATTGCCAACACGACCTGAACTACAAACACAACCTTCTAATATAAGGGGATTGTAACACCCTAAAAATTGCCTCTTTTGAAATAGAGTTAAAATGATTTAAGTTAGAATTTTTGTGCACATGAAATATAGGAAATAAAATTTTTCATTAATTTAAAATTCATCATAAGGTAGTAACATGTGTGAGCATACATGTTGTTGCATCTTATTTATTGTGATGGATGGTGTTGATCCAAAACTCCAAAGTAAATTGGAATGTTTGTGAAAAGAGTTTGAAAATGGCTTTGAAATAAAAGAAAAGAAAGAAAAGAAAATTAGAGAATAGAAGGATTTTAAAAAATGGAAAAGTTTATTTTTTGGAAACTTACCAAAATTTCTCATTTATATTTGAGATGAAAAGTATATTGAAAACATACTTGAATTTGTTTTGAAATTGGCTTGGAATTGGAAACTCAAAGTAGAAAAAGGATTTGTATTTGAAAAATGTTCCTTTTCTCATTTTCAGCCCAACCCAGGAACCGGCCCGGCCCTTTTCTCCGTTTCCCTCCTCCACTTGGCCTGCTGGCCTGCTGATCGGCCTAGCCGCACTCCCTCTTCCCTCCCTCACATGCTCGGCCCGCTTGCCGGCCCACCGCTCGGCAGTAGTAGCCGCGCCTTCTCTTCTGCGCGTGCGCCTGTAGCCCACCAGCGCGGCCCACATCGGCCTGCCTTAGCTTCCTCCTCAGTGCCCACACGCACCGCTTCCCTTCTCCCTCACTGCGCCGTGGGTCCCGCTCATCAGCGCGCACCTGCATGAGTTTTCCTTCTCCCCACTGTGATGCTGGCCCCGCCTGTCAGCCGCCGCACGCCCGTCGTCCCCTTCCTTTCCCTTCTTTCCTTTTCTCCCCTATTTCTTTCCTTTCCTCCTCACCGCTGATGGCGCACCACGGATGGCAAGCCACCGGTCCACCGCGCCTATAAGGCAAGCGCCGTAATCACTACGCCTCGCTCCTGTTCCTTGTATGCCACAGCCCTGCCCGCCTATAAAGCTTCGAGCCACATCTCCCCTTCTACCCTTTCCTCTGCTCGCGTCCAACAGCTCACCGCCACCGACAAACTCCACCTCTCGAGCTTAATCCCCGTCGCCGACGTGTCCTGGAGGTCTGCCGTGTTTCACCGCACCCATAGGTACCGCTGTCTCTTGGTTTTTGTCATTGTTTGCTTGGATTTCATCTCACCCGCGCATTCTCTCTCTCCCTAGTTCACCACCACCATCGATGACTCGCTTTGGAGCCTTCCCGGACACCTAGCTCCCTTCCAATCGTTTCGCAGTAAGCTTCTTCACCTCCCCATGCCTCCTGTCCATCAAATAGCGCCCTAGGATGCCATAGCATAGGACACCAGCCACTGCCGGCCATGGCGCCACCACGGACCGTTGCCCCGACATGATCTCCATCTCCGTTCGATATTCCAGTGATCTCGCAAGGTCCTGCGCTTCACGTACGTGCTTTCGGCTTCGACCAGGGAAGTCTAGAACGCCCCCCGCCGCCCGCCGCCATGCTCGGTTCGCCGCCGGCAATGGCAAGTTCGCCGGAGATGCCCTGTAGCCGTCGGAGTTCGTCCAGTGCCACCTGCGCCGTCGGATCTTGAATGAGCGGTCAAGATTGCGTACCCCTTTGGGGTTACATAACCGGTCCACCATGGACCCATAGACCCGGCCTACCATGCCAAGTCAGCGCTGGCCCACACCACATGGTGCACCGCACCAACCAGCAGCTGCCACATGTTGCCTGGTCAGCAGCTGGGTCAACATCCAGTCAAGCCATGCTAGTTTTGTAGAAAAGCCCTCCTATTTTTGTTGAATCAACCCGCAGTCCGGTTTAGTTCAAAATAAATACAAATTGGCCCTGTTTTTATTCATTTAGGACCCTGTAGTTTCCAGAATTAGTGCGCACAGTCCAAAATTCATTTAAATTCAGATTTTTAATTGTTTTAATTCAAAAATGAGTTTGAGTCAATTACAGAAATGCCACTGAACCTTATTTTATGCATAACTTTTGCGTTTTAAGTCTGATTTGATCTGTTCGAATTGCGTTAGGATAATATTTACGTTTTCTACATGTTTATACAACTGTTAGGCATGTTTTCAACACTTGAAATTCATGAGTAGATTTAATCTATTAATTAACCAAAGTAAAACCTGTTTAAATCATAACTTATTCATTTTAACACCGAAATAGTCCATTCAACTTACGTTAGATTCGTAGCGACGAGATCTACGCATTAGTAATAATGTTTACTATATTACTATTTCATAAAAATCATAGTTTAAATCATATCTTGATTAACGGTTATGCAACTAGGTTTTATACATAGAATATGATTTGTTTCACTTTTGTTTTATAATTTAAATCTAAAATTGACTTAATTCAATCCATATTGTTTATAAAATATCTTTTGTATGTGAATTCATATAGTTAACATAAATGAAGCCTATAGGTTTCTTGTCACATATTAGGCAAATCTCTCGGTAGTTGTAACTTTTCAACTGTAGCTTCGATTAGCGTGCCTCTCGCGACTATGTGTTCGTAGCGATGCGTAGAATTGTATTTCAATCTCTTTCACTTATTTTTCTATGATTGGTGTACTATTCTAATATAGATGTAATTATATGCTATGCATGTATGTGTATGGACATTTGTGTGGTGTCCTATGATTACGTCCAGTCGGTGAGATACACGTGGTGATCTAGAAGAAGAAGAAGGACATCGAAGAATAAAGCTTATCGAAGGATCGATGTGTAAGGCAAGTATAGCATGGGACATCCTTGTTACCTATCCACAATTAATCACTTAATTCATATTGCATGTGTCTCCCTTGTTGCCATTAAGGATATCCTAGATATTTGATAACTTGTACCTTGATACCTTTGGGATATTGCATTGGATAGTTTTTGCTAGTGCTTAATCAAAACCATGATCTTGTAACTTGACTAATGGTATATGCAATAAACATTAAAACATGACTTTTTAGTAATGTGGAAATAGGGGGCTGGAGTGTTTATATGCTTCATATTCCTCTCCCTAAGGACTTATCTGTAAGCGATCATCTGATACTTACAGTACAACTGTGAGGGCCATTTGGCTCTGGCTTTAGCTCAATATGAGGATCTTTTCTAGCTTGTTTGTGGTTACCTTTAAGGCACAGGGTATGTTTCCTTTGCTGCTGGAAAGTGTGTACCGTGCTACGATGCCCACACGTGCCACTCCTAGAGAGGGGCCACATATGCCTAGCGGCCCTAACTTGTTAGACGAACCTTTGAAAGGCTTCATAGTGAACCCTGCCGACCTTCCTTGGAAGTGGGTCAAGAGATTAGCTACCTCGAGTGAAAGGGTAAATCACGACTCATAGTGAACATGTACAACCTCTTGGACTTTACTTGATGAGTAGTTATTTTTTAATTGTTGCATACCATTGCATGCTTACTATAAATGATTCTTGCATCCACTCCGTTTAGTTTGAATTCTCTTATATCAAATCCATAGCATGTTTAGTTCCTTGCATACATCCATATTGCTTGCATCTTCATTAAAAAAATACATTACTCACCATGATCATGCTCTTTTTTATCTCTATTTGAATAAATCTCTATAGTGCTTTCATGCTACCTTTGTTTGCCATAGTATGCTTTGGTTTGGAAGTACTCACCATACTCCTAAAGGCTTAAAAATTAAGCATGGTGTTTAGGTTAAAATGCCTTCCTTAATCAAAACTAGACATAGAGTTTAGTTTGGTTATTGAACTAAAAATTGCTTGTGTAGACACTAGTTATTTTGTTGGATTAACCTCTGCAAAAAATTCTCAAATTCAATTTGGGAAAGTCCTGAGATGAACTCACCTTGGAGATGAAGCAAGGCACATGATGAACTCCAACAACTCTACACAAAAGAAGACATCTCATTCTTTATGGAAGGAAGAACTGTGAGTATCAAGGTTTATTCATTTATCTTTTGTTGCAAGTTATCCTTGCCTTGAACCATGCTAGGATGCAGCAAACACATAAAAATTGCTATAAGACATGATAAACAAAACCTATGCTAAACTAATCCTAAAATCATCTTTTGATTAGCATAGATGAAAATCACACAAATTATGGATAACAACCCATATTTCAAATTTGTTTTATTCCCTCGGGTATGTGTCCATTAACATTTTGTAGGAAAAAATGAATCTAAGCTATGCATGTTTAAGGTTTGGTATGAACCTACCAAACCACCACTACAGCTGTGGAAGTGGATGAACAAATCAACAGACTAAGAGCAACATCAAAAGACAACTTAGCATTAAGCTTTCCCAAGACTCAAGCTTGGATGCTGATGAGAAACAAGATGCAACCCACCTTGTAATATCTAAAATACATCTGCTCCCATCATCTTCGGAGACATCGATTCCCACATCGACAGCAAGAACCAAGACAACGACATGCCACTACATCATGGTGTGCAATCTCATGTCAACAAAATGTCATCAATCAGTGGTGGTATGTTGATGATGTGTCATGGAATCATGAACAACCATGGGCACAAGAAGACATCCCTAAGCCATTGGAGATGAAGCTTTCATGTAAATACCAATGAGGTTCCTTCTTTGACCATCAAGATGGCCGGTGTATCATTAACAAACAAAGAAGAAGAACTCTCCGCCACACCATTAGACAACCAAGGAGGAACTTGAGTTGCATCTCTAATGAACCCTAATTCATCAACCAAGAATCAACAAAAATCAAGAAAGGTTGAAGGAAGAAGAGCATGCAATTGTCCGTATCCTCATCTCCATGATCGAGGCTTAATACAAGGAAAGGTCCTGCTTAACGTACTGCGAGCTCTCATCAATATGTAAATCGGATAAGCCTCCTTCAGGTATGTTTGTCACTAACCATTTCAATAAAAAGAAGGAAAACACAATATCCAACCAAGCATTATGCAACATAGAGTCACATTCATAGAAGAATTCTATCATCTAAACTTGATTCTGCATTTTGCAAAATTCAAGTATGGGGGATGGAGTTCTTCAAAACATCTCATGCCATGTTGCTAGGTTGTCTTGGTCATCCCTACCTTTATGATGTGCTTAACTTGTTAAATCTCTAACAGGTAATAATTTAAATAATCATGCTCCTTTGGTTCACCATACATATTCTTGGTTCTACTTGAATAAATCTCTTGAGCCTTTCAAGCTTCCTTATTCTGCTACAAGTATGATTTGGAATACTATTTGAACATAATCATTGTATCAAAACATACTTGTATAGAATTCAGTTGTACAGATAGGGAATGTTAGGAGATCATTTGTAGAAACAAACGAAGGTTTGAGGAATTATTCAAAACAATTTCACACATCTTTACCTTAACCTTGTTGAAAATTGTAGTGGTGAACAATAAAGGCACATTATTTAAAACATGGGATAAAAGATTCTATGCTAATTAAAATGTTAAAACCAACTTTTCTGTAGCATAAAAGATGACCATTAGCTCTATGACAACTCTATCCTTGCTTTGAATCATTTGTATATTCCTTTGGGTACGTGTTGTCCACTAATCCTTTGTAGACAAGAAACAATGAGTAGAGCAGAAGGTCCAACACAATGCCAAGATCCACATAAGAAAAGAACAAAAAGATGGCATGACGAAAGGATGAGAAAAGGAGTGCGACATAGAAGACAAGATGCTCATGAATAGCTCAAACAAGAAAAGCTTCAAGTAGGAAGAGAAGACCACCATAAGTCATCTACCCTCCATCACATGGTATCATTACACCACACTGCTAAAGGTAGCATCTTAAGGTAAGTGGTCATTATTTAAAAAGCTTTCCCTTAATCCTGCTATTCACATAAATGAATAAACAAAACATGTTGGGTTACAACTTTGCTTGATCCAACTTGACTAACTCAACATGTTTTGTTCCTTAAGTTTGTTCATAGCACCACTTTCTTGATCTCATAGTCTTAACCAAATGAGCTAAAATTTTGGATATCTTATCTTTGGAAGATGATAGTCATAATCAAAAAAAGTTTGATACATTTTGTAAAGTTAGATAGTCCTTCCATAGGTTAAGCAACTCCACTCTTTTTGACAAATGTATTCAAATGCCACATTAATACTCATCCCTCTGATCTTATCACCCATGTTGTAAGAATGAACAATGCACATAACATCAACACTTATCATGATCCAAAGTGTCTAAGGCTAGAGAAAAAAACAATAAAGATTTGGTTCTGTTTGTGTTTTCCCATCAACAGAGCCCATGCACTTGATCTCTACCCTGTCTTTATGAGCAGAACACACTTCAAGAAAAGTACAGGGGAGTTGATCCCCTAAATTCTACAAGTGAAAGTTCTGAACTGGCAATAATGATGCACACAAGATGTTGCCAGTTTCTACTACTGATGGTTGACTTCGAAACATTGAAGAAGGAGGAACAAGCCAAGAAAGGATGAACCTGTCAAACCTAAATCAAACTAAAAACTAAGATAGGTTTGGCAAAATAAGGAGACACCACCAGTGGAAGCACCACTACTGGAGGCGCCACCACAAGAATCCTCATCTTCAAGAGCGAACCGAGGTACTCGATCAATGAACTTCCACAACTACCAAGGGCAAGATTATGAAGCAACCTCAAGTGGGCATCAGGGAGGACGCATGTCTTTCTCTGGCCGAAGGTAAGCACGGGACATGAGATGGACAGCCTCCAGCAACAACAGCAACAACAAAAATCAAAATTGGGAGGCTATGTTCCAGCACCTCCACATCCGGCCACCTCGTTGAGCAACCACGACAACAACCAGCTTGGGGGAGAAGGCATCCCCCATGTATCTAGATAAGTATTTCTTTTCCTTATATTTTTCTTAGTTTGCTTTATATATATTAGAAAAAAAGATGAATAACTAAAAACAAAGTAAAAAGTTATCTTTATAGAAATATATATAGTTATAATGTGTGATCTAAAAAATGAAAACAAAATAAAAAGAGTGTGTCTAGTTTGTTTTAATTTATTTTTAAGAGCCGAATAAAATAAAAAAACTCTGAAGATAATCTTTTAAAATAGAAATGATGAATAGTTGCTCTGTTGTAATTCTTTTCAAGTAGTAGTTTTCAGCCTTGAATTCTCCCAATTTTTAGATAAGATTGTTTTGATATAAGGATTTACTTTGAACTTAAAACTCGTGTGTAGCATATGCTTGATCTAAGTTTAGGTAATTGGTGGATATGATATGAGAAGGTATGAGCTGCTATTTATCTTGTACCAAGTGACACTAAAATTCTAGAGATTTATCTTTTATAAAACATAAAAATGCTACCTGATGAGTTCCTGCATGACAAAGCTTAAATTCTTACCAGAGGCATACATGTTATTTAGGCTAGAAAAACTTCCACATATATGCTGCTTGTTTTGCATCATTGACCCTTACGAGAGATTTGTCATGCTCTTAAAATCAAGATCACATACACACCACCCACATATGCACTACTCCTACACTGGGAGTAGGCGCAAAAACATGCCTTCCATCTAGATCCACTCAAAAATATTCTACTCCTACACTAGGAGTGAACAAAACATGCTCGATAGGTTTTCCATCCACCAAATAAATACTCCTAAGTTCTTGTTGCTATCTCTAAAAAATTTTGTTGCAAAGAAGAGGCATGGGCTATGCAAAAGTTATTCATATAAAAAAATAAAAAAGAGAGAGTTGAAACAAATGGACAAGTGTCCAAGATATCTAAAACAATGGGTACTCAGATGCTCGCTGTGACAGAACCGCCCAATTTATACAAGATCAAGCATGGCTGTCCCCGTTTAGCATGTTGACACACACATACTTTCACTTATATAAACCCAAGAGTTCGTCGAATGTCATGAAGGACCTTGGTAAATCAACATCACAACCAAGATCGTATGATTAAGCAAATACACATCACATACGCAGAGTTACAGTGGAAATAATATTACAAATGGGTTCACAAATAATAGTACAAGTTTGGGTTTCAAAACTGATTATTGAAAACAACATAGCTTTCAAATGATTACATTAATATAAGTTCCAAATACATTGCTAGCATAAGTGACATCCATAGACAAAAGCATATAGATGAGAAGTAAATATAGAATCACCGAGCCCACCGGCGGTTAGCCACCATCTTCAATAGGCTGAGAACTTCACCTACAACATGGTGGGATAAACCCTGAGTACTTGAATGTACTCAGCTAGACTTACCTGTCATAAACAAGAAATAAAATGACACCAAGGAGTATGCAAGGCTTTATTAGTGGATCTTGCTAGACAACCTTTTTGCATAAAAGCCTGAGTAATCATTATCATTATTCACCTGTACTAGTAGTGACTTTTAGCCATTACCTACCATCTATATTAGCACCTATACTAATCAATCACTTGATTAAGTTGCAAACAATAATAACCATATCAGGTATTTCATGGCTCATTATCATTATCATCATCATTTAACCATATCTTTAAATTTAGTGAGTCTACGTTGCCGCTGCTTAGTCAAGTTCTCACTATCTAGGAGAGACAGGATTTGAATAGATTCCTATCTAGCTAGAGGAGTATTCCTAACACAAACCCTGCTTCCCCTGTCAGGGTCGCAATCAAGTCACCTTTGGTACAACTCTGGAGTCACGGGTCCAGACAGCGCCGCATCCTTAAGGGTGACACTCTACCAAGAAGTGTAGGACTTTTAAACACCTGACCCCTTGGACTCATGCCAATGTCCCCAAGCACATCCTTACTGCCTCTAGAATGCGCATGACCCCCGGTTCCCAGCCTGAGTGGAACTACTAGGCTTCGTGGTCGGAATGACTTATTCGGCCAGCTAAGTGTTAGGCTGTGTTCAACATGACAAGAGGATGTACAGCGAATCAATCCTTAAACGACACAGACGGGGATAGATTCACACCCAAGACCTCCATGCCTTGTTGTTGCACTATCGTCATCCCGTCCGATCTCTTTTCATTATTAACACATGGTTCTTTTTCATGATAGCAAATATAGCCAACCGTGACCAGAGCTCTTCCTACATCTTGCAGGTGATAGGAAATCACCCGACTTCTACCAGTATAAGCATAGCTAAGCATCATTCGATCCTACACTTAATTAGGATTCATAGGATTTTATCTAGACAAGGTAAGGATATAATGCAACAATTGGTTCCAACCAATTCCTATACTTAATGCATCATCAACAATAAAAGATACTCAAGATATTTTTAAAAACATGAGAAACTTAGAATGCTCCGGGGCTTGCCTGGAATCCAACACTAGGTTAGTGTTTGTTAGACGACACTCGCATGCTGAGCATCTCCTATTCAGGCATGTACTCCAGGGGTCCTTCCA
Source organism: Miscanthus floridulus (assembly GCF_019320115.1). NCBI lineage: Eukaryota > Viridiplantae > Streptophyta > Magnoliopsida > Poales > Poaceae > Miscanthus > Miscanthus floridulus. The sequence continues at coordinate 39,883,119 of NC_089590.1, read as the reverse complement.
TCTTCGGGTTCGGCTCCAACATCCCATCCTTCATGTGGTTCATTTAGCGTACCTAGATGAGATGCAAGATGCAAGTGCATGAATATGAAGAATAGTAATATGAGATGCATCACATAATAGCATTTAAGGCAAACATAAGACCATGCAAGACATAGGCACCTAGAGTTATTTAACTAAACATCACACAACCTATTATAAAGGGATAGTAAACATATTAGGCATAGCACACAAGTGAACTTAAGTTCAGACATTGCACACATGCATTAATCAAGAACTAACCAACATGTTTAGCCAAAACAAGTGCAAGCTAAGGCAATCACCTAGCACATGTATAGAAATCTAGACAACAGCACAACAGTCACTTGTTTTATCCATAACTGGAGATATAAGCATCCAACAAGGGTGACCCTAGACTTTCTGGAAAGCTAATGAAATTGCCTACAACATTGTTATTATCACCAAAATCTCATTCCAAAGCTAACTAGGTCAACCATGCCAATGTTTTAGATCTGCCCAGAACTAGGACAGAAAAGTAGTAGTACTTTCAAAAATGTAAAACTAGAGTTATAGACATCAAACAAGCATGAACCTTAACTTTCTAGAAAGATTATTAAATTATCTAAAACATGTTTATTATCACCACAAGGTGATTCTACCATTAACAAGGTAAATCAAGCACAATTGAGCACCTCTATCCAGACTTAGATAGATTCTACCATGCAACTTCACAAGCTTATAACTAGAGCTCTACAACACCAAAAGGGATGATCTTTAACAATTTGGAAAGCTCCTGAAAGGAACTACACTTGTTCTATTATCTCTAAGACATGATTCAAAGCATAGCTAAGTCAAACAAGACAATCATTCAGATCTCTATAGAGAGCATGCAAAATCTGACAATGAACTTACAAAGCTCCTACATTATCAGGCCTATGTCCATGAAATTTGAACACAAGCAAGATTATGAAATTAGCTACAACTTTGGTATTCACTACAACCACAGAAAACATCATTTACACCACAAAAATGATTGCACAAGCAAAACTACAAATGTAGCCCAACAACAGTGGTACAGAAAACTGATAGGAACTTCAGAGAAGCATAACTGGAGTTGTAGACCTCCAACAATCATGAATCATAACTTTTTGAAAATATTATGAAGTTAACTAAAACTTTCTTATTATCATCATAAGATTATTCTACAGCTAACAAGGTCAATTAATCCAATGAATGCATCTCTGTCCAAAACATGGATAGAACTTGACATGTCACTTTAAACAGCTATAACTAGAGTTCTACATGTACAATAAATTTGGTTCTAGACTTTTTGGAAAGCTTAGCAAATTCTAAACAACTTTGTTATAAGCACCTAAAGCTAACTCTACTACTAAAATGTCCCCACAGTACAAACAAGGCAATCCCATTTGGGTTTATGCAGAAACAACCACAGAGATTTAAGCAACTATAACTCAAGATCTACTTAACAAAAAATCATGATATTTAGCTTTTTGAAAAGATTAAGAAAAGTACTACAACTCATGTACTATCATAAAGGCATGATTCATAACTTAACTAAGCCCATTAATTCAAACATGCAGGACTATTCAGAATAGGAGCAAAGCAATACAGGTAATTTGTTATTTTTATAGATCTTAAACTATGAAGCCTAAAATACTGAAATTTTTACAGACATCAAGAATAACCTTAGTAGCACTTCATAAAAATTTCAGATTTCTTTGAGCACAACAACTACATCTATGAAAAAGACAAGGCACAACTAGTATTAAAAACCTAACTGCATAAATTGATTTTTACAGCAAAATATTTAAACTAAAGCATGCCATATTATAGATCTAGTGCATAGAAAATTTTACAAGGATTCCAAAAAGTCCTTATTTGCTATTTTAAGATTTTTTTACATTTTACTATGATTTTCCAAATTTATCATCCAAATCTGCAAAAATCCAAAAAAAAGGAATGTAAATCTTGCATCGGGGACCCTGCAGTTTTCTCAAATTAAACTCGAACAAAAAGATCCTTTTAGGTACTATTCAACCGAGTCACGGATTTGCACTTAGACCCTCCATCTTCTTCTAATTCGTGTCCACGGTCCTTCGCTTTTCTTCTTAACCGCGTTGGAGCAGAGGAGGCCGTCGGGCTGGCTGGGGAGGGGCATCGACGGCCACAGAGGGGCAACGTGGCCTTGCAGCGGCCAGCCATGGCCATGACTAGCCTAGGTTTGGCCCATAGCAGCTTGCGGCTGCCTAGCCATGGTAGCCGAGGGAGGCGGCAAGAGCTGTTCCGATGATAGTGGCCACGGCAACATCGGCACGGACAAGGGTGCGCACGAGGGAGAGGGAGCAGCAGCGGCAAGGGAGTTCGACCACGGCGGCCATGGCGGCCATGCTCTAGCACACGCACGTAGGCATGAGGTCAGAGCGTGAGGGGTGATGGGGAGCGCAGAGGGAGTGAGCAGGAGTGGAGGGGGAGCCTCTGCCACCACACCAACATGAGGAGGAGGTAGGAGCACGAGACATGCAGCAAGGCATGCGTCGGCAATGGTGGGGCGCGCGGCGTCCATGCACGGCGCCACCTCAGCATTCGGTCGAGCAGGTGGCGGCGCTAGAGTGAACATGGTGGGGAGCCGATTTGGGCCATCTCGGGTGCGAATTGGACTTTGGGCCTAAAATGAAGTTTGAAGGCCATGAACTGCTCCTCATTTTTCATTTAGAGACCATGGTCATTAGACCTCTGGATCAGTGAGTAATTAGGCTCCAAAGTGATAGTGTCAGCGCGTTGATAGCGATGAACAAAAGTCCAAATTGATGGTCCAAATGAAGTCACATGAGTGCCATCTTTTTACATGCTCTTATCCATCATGTACACTCCAACTTAACGCGACGTGCCAATGCCGATGACGATGAATTCCTTGGCTTAGAATATTAAGTCTAAAAACAACTGCTGATTCAATTTTTGAGGCTCTGTTTGACTTAGTTCCAAGTTGATCTGGCTCTTGACCCAAAAACAAAGTTTGTTCTACTCCATTCAAACATCAACTTTTGTTAAAGGTCAAATGTCATATCTGGTACATGAACTAATTCTTCATCTTGGTCAAAGCAGCATCTCGTTAACCTTGGAATTAGGTTTTTTGACCAATTGAGACCTTTTCTTGACATGTGCTCAACACGAACCCTTTCATGACTTTTGTTATAGAGTTCAATTAAATTTATTTGGGCAAGGTAGAAAGGTTTGGTCGATGACCTATAATTCCATTCACTTAATAAAGCAATTGAAGAAAGATTTTAACTTATCATTTCATGTGACTTCTTGATCCCAAACTTCATGAAACTTTTCCACTAGTCAACATGGATGCATGTTGATGTAATGTACATGAAATAAGCATGTTTAACATTACTCTAGCATAATCTCAACAAGGGTACAAATGTAAGTAAAGGTGTGTTGTCCAAGTTTAAGTTGGAGCTCACTCTTGTAGATTTGATCTTGACACCTTCATCACCACTTAACATGCCATGTTTGAGCTCAAACCCATTACTTAACTGGTGACAAACACCCGAGGTGTTACAACCTTCCCCCCTTATGGGAATCTTGCCCTGAGATTCGGTGCGAAAGACTTTATAGGGAAGAGAAGCATGTCGTCCATTTTTCAACATCAGTGATAGCTTAGGCTACTTAACTTTGGAGTATCAGAGAGGCTAATTTGGTCAAGACACTTTTTGATACTTGCACTTTGCAGTAAGTTTTGTCTGAAGAATTTCCTTCGTTGGCTTCCATGCAGCATTATTACTTTGGGAGGAATCTAAGACAACACAACACTTTGTTCTTAGGATACGGAGAGTACTACGGAGCATAAACCAATTACCCATAATCTCTATTTTCCTAGTGAATATAGCATGGACCATGTGAAATTTGCACTAGACTGCAAGCTTCTAAAAACTACTCATTACAATGGTTCTATGTTCATTCACAAAGTTCAAAAAGCAGTCCTCTATCAAAGTAGCTTGAGTACAACCTTTCATAAGGAATGAGATTATAGATGGGGTAAGCATCCTTTGTGGCTATGAGAAACTGAGTAACCAACAGACAATGTTGGTGCTGGTCATGATTGTTCGATCACTCAGATTCCCACCGCTGGAAACTACATAATGTTCCATGTGTGCAGTTCTCTTTCTCTAATGATAACACTATAATATCTAAGTCCATTGAGTGAGTGGTGAACGTAACAGCTGACTCTATTGACTCAACATTTTTTATGATCATTATTTGGGAGAATCCTTGTATCCGAGTGGCAACAATTATCTGAGTTGAATCTGAGGCAACCGCGTGGGTATAAACACATGGAAGGCACCAAAGGACAAGTCCACCTTGGAAATCCTTGCATAAGAAGGATGATAGTGAGGTCTAGAGGTCAATGAAAGTTGCAAGTATACACCAACTAGAAAAACAGTACACTACTAAGTAGGTTGAGCACAATTTGTCTTCATGGTGCAATGACACAGTAAGTTGGGTTGACTTGCACTGTCGCAAAATTAGCTTTGTTAGACTACATTTGACATTGGAGCTTCCTTACTAATGTCAATCAACAACTCAAAAATGAAAGCCTGAAATTTGTTGTTTGACACTTTTCAAATTGCTTTCGACTCGTAATGGCACAAATTGACTTGTAGAACAACAGGACTGCTCAAGCATTGTTGATATGAGATAGCAAAAGCAAGCCACAAAGAGGTGCCAGGAGTCTTTTCCAGGGCATCTAAAGTATTAATAATCGTCTCATTGCCAACACAACCTGAACTACAAACACAACCTTCTAATATAAGGGGATTGTAACACCCTAAAAATTGCCTCTTTTGAAATAGAGTTAAAATGATTTAAGTTAGAATTTTTGTGCACATGAAATATAGGAAATAAAATTTTTCATTAATTTAAAATTCATCATAAGGTAGTAACATGTGTGAGCATACATGTTGTTGCATCTTATTTATTGTGATGGATGGTGTTGATCCAAAACTCCAAAGTAAATTGGAATGTTTGTGAAAAGAGTTTGAAAATGGCTTTGAAATAAAAGAAAAGAAAGAAAAGAAAATTAGAGAATAGAAGGATTTTAAAAAATGGAAAAGTTTATTTTTTGGAAACTTACCAAAATTTCTCATTTATATTTGAGATGAAAAGTATATTGAAAACATACTTGAATTTGTTTTGAAATTGGCTTGGAATTGGAAACTCAAAGTAGAAAAAGGATTTGTATTTGAAAAATGTTCCTTTTCTCATTTTCAGCCCAACCCAGGAACCGGCCCGGCCCTTTTCTCCGTTTCCCTCCTCCACTTGGCCTGCTGGCCTGCTGATCGGCCCAGCCGCACTCCCTCTTCCCTCCCTCACATGCTCGGCCCGCTTGCTGGCCCACCGCTCGGCAGCAGTAGCCGCGCCTTCTCTTCTGCGCGTGCGCCTGTAGCCCACCAGCGCGGCCCACATCGGCCTGCCTTAGCTTCCTCCTCAGTGCCCACACGCACCGCTTCCCTTCTCCCTCACTGCGCCGTGGGTCCCGCTCGTCAGCGCGCACCTGCATGAGTTTTCCTTCTCCCCACTGTGATGCTGGCCCCGCCTGTCAGCCGCCGCACGCCCGTCGTCCCCTTCCTTTCCCTTCTTTCCTTTTCTCCCCTATTTCTTTCCTTTCCTCCTCACCGCTGATGGCGCACCACGGATGGCAAGCCACCGGTCCACCGCGCCTATAAGGCAAGCGCCGTAATCACTACGCCTCGCTCCTATTCCTTGTATGCCACAGCCCTGCCCGCCTATAAAGCTTCGAGCCACATCTCCCCTTCTACCCTTTCCTCTGCTCGCGTCCAACAGCTCACCGCCACTGACAAACTCCACCTCTCGAGCTTAATCCCCGTCGCCGACGTGTCCTGGAGGTCTGTCGTGTTTCACCGCACCCATAGGTACCGCTGTCTCTTGGTTTTTGTCATTGTTTGCTTGGATTTCATCTCACCCGCGCATTCTCTCTCTCCCTAGTTCACCACCACCATCGATGACTCGCTTTGGAGCCTTCCCGGACACCTAGCTCCCTTCCAATCGTTTCACAGTAAGCTTCTTCACCTCCCCATGCCTCCTGTCCATCAAATAGCGCCCTAGGATGCCATAGCATAGGACACCAGCCACTGCCGGCCATGGTGCCACCGCGGACCGTTGCCCCGACATGATCTCCATCTCCGTTCGATATTCCAGTGATCTCGCAAGGTCCTGCGCTTCACGTACGTGCTTTCGGCTTCGACTAGGGAAGTCTAGAACGCCCCCCGACGCCCGCCGCCATGCTCGGTTCGCCGCCGGCAATGGCAAGTTCGCCGGAGATGCCCTGTAGCCGTCGAAGTTCGTCTAGTGCCACCTGCACCGTCGGATCTTGAATGAGCGGTCAAGATTGCGTACCCCTTTGGGGTTACATAACCGGTCCACCATGGACCCATAGACCCGGCCTACCATGCCAAGTCAGCGCTGGCCCACACCACATGGTGCACCGCACCAACCAGCAGCTGCCACATGTTGCCTGGTCAGCAGCTGGGTCAACATCCAGTCAAGCCATGCTAGTTTTGTAGAAAAGCCCTCCTATTTTTGTTGAATCAACCCGCAGTCCGGTTTAGTTCAAAATAAATACAAATTGGCCCTGTTTTTATTCATTTAGGACCCTGTAGTTTCCAGAATTAGTGCGCACAGTCCAAAATTCATTTAAATTCAGATTTTTAATTGTTTTAATTCAAAAATGAGTTTGAGTCAATTACAGAAATGCCACTGAACCTTATTTTATGCGTAACTTTTGCGTTTTAAGTCTGATTTGATCTGTTCGAATTGCGTTAGGATCATATTTACATTTTCTACATGTTTATACAACTGTTAGGCATGTTTTCAACACTTGAAATTCATGAGTAGATTTAATCTATTAATTAACCAAAGTAAAACCTGTTTAAATCATAACTTATTCATTTTAACACCGAAATAGTCCATTCAACTTACGTTAGATTCGTAGCGACGAGATCTACGCATTAGTAATAATGTTTACTATATTACTATTTCATAAAAATCATAGTTTAAATCATATCTTGATTAACGGTTATGCAACTAGGTTTTATACATAGAATATGATTTGTTTCACTTTTGTTTTATAATTTAAATCTAAAATTGACTTAATTCAATCCATATTGTTTATAAAATATCTTTTGTATGTGAATTCATATAGTTAACATAAATGAAGCCTATAGGTTTCTTGTCACATATTAGGCAAATCTCTCGGTAGTTGTAACTTTTCAACTGTAGCTTCGATTAGCGTGCCTCTCGCGACTATGTGTTCGTAGCGATGCGTAGAATCGTATTTCAATCTCTTTCACTTATTTTTCTATGATTGGTGTACTATTCTAATATAGATGTAATTATATGCTATGCATGTATGTGTATGGACATTTGTGTGGTGTCCTATGATTACGTCCAGTCGGTGAGATACACGTGGTGATCTAGAAGAAGAAGAAGGACATCGAAGAATAAAGCTTATCGAAGGATCGATGTGTAAGGCAAGTATAGCATGGGACATCCTTGTTACCTATCCACAATTAATCACTTAATTCATATTGCACGTGTCTCCCTTGTTGCCATTAAGGATATCCTAGATATTTGATAACTTGTACCTTGATACCTTTGGGATATTGCATTGGATAGTTTTTGCTAGTGCTTAATCAAAACCATGATCTTGTAACTTGACTAATGGTATATGCAATAAACATTAAAACATGACTTTTTAGTAATGTGGAAATAGGGAGCTGGAGTGTTTATATGCTTCATATTCCTCTCCCTAAGGACTTATCTGTAAGCGATCATCTGATACTTACAGTACAACTGTGAGGGCCATTTGGCTCTGGCTTTAGCTCAATATGAGGATCTTTTCTAGCTTGTTTGTGGTTACCTTTAAGGCACAGGGTATGTTTCCTTTGCTGCTAGAAAGTGTGTACCGTGCTACGATGCCCACACGTGCCACTCCTAGAGAGGGGCCACATATGCCTAGCGGCCCTAACTTGTTAGACGAACCTTTGAAAGGCTTCATAGTGAACCCTGCGGACCTTCCTTGGAAGTGGGTCAAGAGATTAGCTACCTCGGGTGAAAGGGTAAATCACGACTCATAGTGAACATGTACAACCTCTACAGAGTGTAAAACTATTATAACAGCCGTGCTCATGGTCACGAGCGGCCTTGGACCCTTATGGAATAGAGATGATCACTAATGGATAATGATAATGCTAATAATTGATTGTTTATGCTATATGTTATTCATGTTTACCTGATCATGTGTTTATGGGAATGATAAATTCTTTGTCACCTAACTGCTTAAAAAGATGATCTATTAAAGCTAATCACTGTTAAACCAGTGTCAGCCTTTTTGAGCCTCATGAACCCCATGATATAATTGTTAAGTACGATATGTACTTACGCTTGTTTTACTTTTCTATACATTGGATAAAAATCCCGGATGGGTACCAGATTGCTGGTTTGGAGAAGTTAGGCTTGTGGTCAACCAGTCAGTCGTCCCTATGGATTTGGAGTCTTCACCTAAAGATCGGAGTCAACTTTTCGCTGTCTATACTCTGAGGTTATTTTTCTTTTACTAATACATATGTAATAAGTATTGTCTCTTGATATTACCTTTATTTGTGGCTATATGTGAGATTTGACTTCCTAGGCTCACATATAGTGTGTATTTGGTTTTGTCTTTAAAACCGGGTGCTACAAAGTGGTATCAGAGCAATGCTGACTGTAGGACGCAAGCCTAGATAGAACTAGACATTTTAGCATGCTTTTATCTTGCTTAGTTCTTGTTTTCTCTCCAACCTTGCTATTTGCTAAAAATTTATGCTCACTTCAGCCTCTGTCTGTTATGAAAACTTTGTCTCTATTCTCAATCCTCTATCTTTGTTTATATAGATGGGTCGTAATGAAGAGACCATCAGCATCAAAGATCAGGAGGACCAAGCTACGTTGTCCTTGATTGCATTCGATAAGGAGAAGCTTGTAGCTGTGCAACAACAAGCACCAGAAGGAATGACTCAACCTAGGAGTTTTCAACAGTGTTTGCCACAAGGTCAAACCAACATACCAAAGGGACTAGTGAAGAGACAAGTAACAGAAGCTTGGAAGAATATGAAGTCCAACGAAGATGTTGGAAGGACGACACATGAATGCCAGGATCAACCACAGCCGAAGCAAGAACAGAAGGTCTAGAAGAAACAGGAGCAAGGAAGTAAAGCAAAGAGAAACTGCATCCAAGGAAGATTGAATAATGTGGATATGACAACCACTCATGGAGCTAAGGAGGTTGTGTATGGTTTCATTCTAGTAAACTCAGCTTTTGCCACAGTGCTGTTTGATCCTAGTGCGTCACATTCATTTATCTCTAGTGCATACGTAAAGGAACATAAGATAACTACACTTCCAATGAGGAGACTGGTGATAGTTAAGTCCCCAGAAGGAGAAATGAAAGCAAACCGCAAATGCCCAAGAGTTAGTCTTAACATCAAGGGGGTAAAATTTGAAGCAAACCTTATCGTTTTGGAGTTAATGGAAATTGATGTTATCCTAGGACAAGGATGGCTATCTGCTTGTAAAGGAGTGATCAAGTATGCCCAGCGTTTGGTGCTTCTAACCACACCGTTAGGAGAAAGAATTGAGTATGAAGGTATTCAGCCTATACCTGAGGACAATGTGGATAAGAAGAGAAAGGAGGTCTCACCAAAGACAGAATCAGGAAGCAATCAACATTCAAGTTCTATTACATCATCACATCTAGCTCTAATCCCTGGTCAAATAAACTTAGACTCTAAAGAATTGGAAGTTTCTCAAGCTAAGATTACTCCACTCTTTCCACATGAGGTATGCATAGATGGGTGGACAATCACCTACACAGAGTTTCAACCCCAAAAGATCAAGCGAGCTAAAAAGTGGTATAGTCAAACAAAGATGAACTTACAGAATCAACAAGCTGACAATACTCTAAGCAACAATTTTGTGCAGTATGACATCACAAGAGATCTAGCTAAGAGGAAGTGTTATCATTGCCAGTAGGAAGGACATTATGTTAAATCTTGCCCACAGAAGAATCAACAAGTACACCATGGAAGTAGCCAGAGTCAGATCACTACCGGACTACCACCAGGAAGTGTTAGTGATACCTAACCCAAAAGAAGCATTTGGTGAAATTGATGAATGAAGAAGTCATGCTAGACTATCCAAGATCCTTAGTTAAGGAATAGGAGTTGTGCCCCTTATGTAATAAAAACGATAGTATTGCAAGTGAGTCAATAATTGAGTTGTGCATCTTTAAGTGCTTTGTTGATTTGTCATTATGTTTATGCTTGTTTTGCATATTTATAATGATTGCAATGATCTTGTTGGGTGTTCCCACAATTTCATTTAGTTTATAGGCCTAAGGTATAAGGATTAATGAAATAAATAGTTGGGTTATCATTCTTATATTTTTACTATCCTGTCTTTGGAGCAGCCTATCTTTATCGGTTCATATCTCTGATTTTGGATGATCAAAAGTCATGAGGAATTTCTAGACAATAGTAGACTTCAATCACAAGACGATGCAAGCTATGCTTTGGTATCCCCTACTTTACCTTATCTTAAGGGGGGTAGCCAAGTTGAGGAATTTGCAAAATGAAGTGTCCTACGTTTGAGTTTGTGCAGCGGAAGTGTGGTGGTACCCAACGATGCAGAAGGAACTCAGAGTGTCAATGAGGTTTGGTTAGAAGTCCAAAAAAGGTTTATCCAAGACCAGCAAGATGTTGATAAAGTTACCGGAGAAGCTTTTAAGTTAGTTTGGATCAAGAGACTTCAGCCAAGTGTTTGAAGGAGTCCAAGAGGTCAAAGTAAAACCTGAGTATTAGCTTGTTAGATTAGGACGAGAGCTTTGTATCTACCATAAAGCATCTTGTGAAGGTGTAGGATGTGTCCTTATAAGCGTGAGTTGAACTAACCTATTATCTGGAGTTATCCATTGTGATGCATGGAAGTACCATCTTCTTGAAGGTAAAAGTGACATCTAGGAGGATCACAAGAGTATATAGGACATCTTCACCAAGTTGGTCTTGAGCTTGTGATAACCTCGTTGGAATGAGATTGATTATGACTTGGAAAAGTGCTATCTCTTCAAGAAGTGAAGTCATGGCCGATGCCCTTAGTAATGGAGAATTGTGCTAAGAAGGTTCGAGTAACACTAAGGATTAAGAGTTGTATTCCTAGTTCGAGCAACTTAACTGGGATCATTAATGTTTTGAAGATTGGTGGTAGATTCACTTTCAGACCAAGAAGATAAGGAAGCTTTGTTGAAAGGTGAACATACGAGGAAAGAAAATTATGGCCTAGTGATTAGGGTTACCTGAGACTTGTTCAAGGCACCTATCAAAGTTTTGGAATTAGTTAGGCAAGTTATTTGGAAGTAAGAGCAACAGGTGTGCAAAGTAATGTGGATCTTTATCAATGCAAGACGATGGAACTGCATGAAGAAGTAAAGCAGAATCCAAGGACGGAGTATTCCCATATCTTAGTCGACGTCTTCCAAATCTCGAGGACAAGATTCATCTTAAGGGGGGTAGAATTGTAACACCCTAAAAATTGCCTCTTTTGAAATAGAGTTAAAATGATTTAAGTTATAATTTTTGTGCACATGAAATATAGGAAATAAAATTTTTCATTAATTTAAAATTCATCATAAGTTAGTAACATGTGTGAGCATACATGCTGATGCATCTTATTTATTGTGATGGATGGTGTTGATCCAAAACTCCAAAGTAAATTGGAATGTTTGTGAAAAGAGTTTGAAAATGGCTTTGAAATAAAAGAAAAGAAAGAAAAGAAAATTAGAGAATAGAAGGATTTAAAAAAATGGAAAAGTTTATTTTTTGGAAACTACCAAAATTTCTCATTTATATTTGAGATGAAAAGTATATTGAAAACATACTTGAATTTGTTTTGAAATTGGCTTGGAATTGGAAACTCAAAGTAGAAAAAGGATTTGTATTTGAAAAATGTTCCTTTTCTCATTTTCAGCCAAACCCAGGAACCGGCCCGGCCCTTTTCTCCCTTTCCCTCCTCCACTTGGTCTGCTGGCCTGCTGATCGGCCCAGCCACACTCCCTCTTCCCTCCCTCACGCACTCGGCCCGCTTGCCGGCCCACCGCTCGGCAGCCGCAGCCACGCCTTCTCTTCTGCGTGCGCGCCTGTAGCCCACCAGCGTGGCCCGCATTGACCTGCCTTGGTTTCCTCCTCAGCGCCCGCACGCACCGCTTCCCTTCTCCCTCACTACACCGTGGGTCCTGCTCGTCAGTGCTCACCCGCACAAGTTTTCCTTCTCCCCGCTATGATGCTGGCCCTGCTTGTCAGCCACCACACGCCCGTCGTCCCCTTCATTTCCCTTCTTTCCTTTTCTCCCCTATTTCTTTCCTTTCCTCCTCATCGCCGATGGCGCACCACGGATGGGAAGCCACCAGTCCACCGCGCCTACAAGGCAAGCACCGTAATCACTGTGCCCTATTCCCCTTCCTTGTACGCCGCATCCTCACCCGCCTATAAAGCTCTGAGCCGCATCTCCCCTTCTCCCCTTTCCTCTGCTCGCGTCCAACAGCTCACTGCCGCCAGCAAACTCCACCTCTCGAGCATAATCCCCATCATCGACGTGTCCTAAGGTCTGCCGTGCTTCACCACGCTCGTAGGTACCACTGTCTCTCGGTTTTTGTCATGGTTTGCTTGGATTTCATCTCACCCATGCATTCTCTCTCTCCCCAGTTCACCACCGCCGTCGACGACTCGCTTTGGAGCCTTCCTGGACGCCAAGCTCCCTTCCAATAGTTTCGCAGTAAGCTTCTTCACCTCCCCATGCCTCTCGTCCATCAAATAGCGCCCTAGGATGCCGTAGCATAGGACACCAGTCGCTGCCGGCCATGGCGCCGCCGTGGACCGTTGCCCCAATGTGATCCCCATCTCCGTTCAATATTCCAGTGATCTCATAAGGTCCTACGCTTCACGTACGTGCTTTCGGCTTCGACCGGGGAAGTCCGGAATCTGGAATGCCCCCCGATGCCCGCCGCCGTGCTCGGTTCGCCACCGGCAATGGCAAGTTCACCGGAGATGCCCTGTAGCCATCGGAGTTCGTCTAGTGCCACCTGTGCCGTCGGATCTTGAATGAGCGGTCAAGATTGTGTACCCCTTTGGGGTTACATAACCGGTCCACCATGGACCCGTAGACCCGGCCTACCGCGCCAAGTCAGCGCTGGCCCACGCCACATGGTGCACCGCGCCAACCAGCAGCCGCCACATGTCACCTGGTCAGCAGCTGGGTCAACATCCAGTCAAGCCATGCCAGTTTTGTAGAAAAGCCCTCCTATTTTTGTAGAATCAACCCACAGTCCGGTTTAGTTCAAAATAAATACAAATTAGCCCTGTTTTTATTCATTTAGGACCCTGTAATTTCCAAAATTAGTGCGCATAGTCCAAAATTCATTTAAATTCAGATTTTTAATTGTTTTAATTCAAAAATGAGTTTGAGTCAATTACAGAAATGCCACTGAACCTTATTTTATGCGTAACTTTTGCGTTTTAAGTCTGATTTGATTCGTTCGAATTGCATTAGGATCGTATTTACGTTTTCTACATGTTTATACAATTGTTAGGCATGTTTTCAACACTTGAAATTCATGAGTAGATTTAATCTATTAATTAACCAAAGTAAAACCTGTTTAAATCATAACTTATTCATTTTAACACCGAAATAGTCCGTTCAACTTATGTTAGATTCGTAGAGACGAGATCTATGCATTAGTAATAATGTTTACTATATTACTATTTCATAAAAATCATAGTTTAAATCATATCTTGATTAATGGTTATGCAACTAGGTTTTATACATAGAATATGATTTGTTTTACTTTTGTTTTATAATTTAAATCTAAAATTGACTTAATTCAATCCATATTGTTTATAAAATATCTTTTGTATATGAATTCATATAGTTAACATAAATGAAGCCTATAGTTTTCTTTTCACGTATTAGGCAAATCTCTCGGTAGTTGTAACTTTTCAACTGCAGCTTCGATTGGCATGCCTCTCGCGACTGTGTGTTCGTAGTGATGTGTAGAATCGTATTTCAATCTCTTTCACTTATTTTTCTATGATTGGTGTACTGTTCTGATATAGATGTAATTGTATGCTATGCATGTATGTGTATGGATGTTTGTGTGGTGTTCTATGATTACATCCAGTTGGTGAGATACACGTGGTGATCCAGAAGAAGAAGAAGGACATCGAAGAATAAAGCTTACCGAAGGATCGATGTGTAAGGCAAGTATAGCATGGGACATCCTGGTTACCTATTCACAATTAATCACTTAATTCATATTGCATATGTCTCCCTTGTTGCCATTAAGGATATCCTAGATATTTGATAACTTGTACCTTGATACCTTTGGGATATTGCATTGGATAGTTTTTGCTAGTGCTTAATCAAAACCATGATCTTGTAACTTGACTAATGGTATATGCAATAAACATTAAAACATGACTTTTTAGTAATGTGAAAATAGGGGGCTAGAGTGTTTATATGCTTCAGATTCCTCTCCCTAAGGACTTATCTGTAAGCGATCATCCAGCACTTACAGTACAACTATGAGGGCCATATGGCTCTAGCTTTAGCTCAGTATGAGGATCTTTTCTAGCTTGTTAGTGGTTACCTTTAAGGCGCAGGGTATGTTTCCTTTGCTGCTGGGAAGTGTGTACCATGCTGCAATGCCCACACGTGCCACTCCTAGAGAGGGGCCACATACGCCTAGCAGCCCTAACTTGTTAGACGAACCTTTGAAAGGCTTCATAGTGAACCCTATAGACCTTCCTTGGAAGTGGGTCAAGAGATTCGCTACCTCGGGGTGAAAGGGTAAATCATGACTCACAGTGAACATGTACAATCTTTGTGGAGTGTAAATCTATTATAACAGCCGTGCTCACGGTCACAAGTGGCCTTGGACCCTTATGGAATAGAGATGATCACTAATGGATAATGATGATGCTAATAATTGATTGTTTATGCTATACATTATTCATGTTTACCTGATCATGTGTTTATGGGAATGATAAATTCTTTGCCACCCAACTACTTAAAAAGATGATCTATTAAAGCTAATCGCAGTTAAACTAGTGTCAGTCTTTTTGAGCCTCATGAACCCCATGATATAATTGTTAAGTACGATATGTACTTATGCTTGTTTTACTTTTCTATACATTGGATAAAAATCCCGGATGGGTACCAGATTGCTGGTTTGGAGAAGTTAGGCTTGTGGTCAACCAGTCAGTCGTCCCTATGGATTTGGAGTCTTCGCCTAAAGATCGGAGTCAACTTTTCGCTGTCTATACTCTAAGGTTATTTTTCTTTTACTAATACATATGTAATAAGTATTGTCTCTTGATATTACCTTTATTTGTGGCTATATATGAGATTTGACTTCCTGGGCTGACATATAGTGTGTATCTGGTTTTGTCTTTAAAACTAGGTGCTACAATGATAGTAGTCAGCAGAGAAATCATAGATCCTATACCTCTCAGTAATCAATCATATCCTGCAAACTACTACTCCATTGTGCACAAATTTTGGTAGGCACTTAGATCCAAGAGTCCTTTAAGTACTGACCAACATTCAGTTCAAACGAACAATGTTTGACTATCCAAACAAATCATCTACCAAAACTGTTTGTTTTGAAATTTGATGACCGAACTGTCAAAACATCTCTCAAATCCGATGCTTTACCCAACCAATCCTCAAACCAACTTAAGACATTGAGATATCCTAAGTGAGGAATGAGCTTGACATGTGTTGTGGCAATCCAACCATGTTTGAGCCACTAATCACTGGCTTAAAGATAATCGGTTTAGTGCCATAAAATCTTGACATATTTCTAGTTCTTCTTTTCCTAGAATTTACACATTGGGAAGTGTGTTCTGCACTCTCTAATTCTCTTTATGACAGCGGTAGTTTTCTTACTGAGGATGGAGGCTAGGGTTTTCCTCATATGCTTCCTAGGGAACAACTTCAACGGTTGATGTAGGCACCAGCTCGATGATACACAAGCATTGAACTGGTGGGATATTCTTGCAGGGCATAATGCATACTTCACGTGGAGTGATAGTCCTACCAAAATAAGGGAACGTCTCTGATTATCCTTCTGTGCTTCATCCAATAGTGTCTTGAACAAATCCTTTGTTAGCACCATATACATGACGATGCTGACCAAAACTAGGGACGTGCTTTTCTAGCTCTTCACTTAGCTGGTATAGTATGTTGCACTACTTGTGTGATTGTCCAAGATGGAATTGACTTGATGACATAGGGCTTGGAGAAGAAAGTTGTACTGGTATTGCTGACTGGCTTTGCTGTTTCTTCGTCTAACATTATTTGGTGAGACATAACCTTCGAAGCTACCAAAGAATCGTTATCTAGCTAGAGATTGATCTTCCTATTAGTAACTAATTAGTTGTCTCTAAACACCAAAAAGGTTCCAAATCTTCACTCTTGACAATAGGAATTGTGGTCAAAGTATAAACAGATGGTCGTCATTGAAGTCAGCAAAAAGGGGTCACACCGAAGAAGGTCAGTTTGTCTACATGATCCTTATGCACCTAAAGATTGAGAACTTGGATAGGAAAGTCATGAGTACTAGGTGACCTATTACAGCACATGACATCCTAGTCCATTTATCATCTGTCTAATAACTTGTTCAACTTTAAGTGTGGTGCACCCTTTTGATCCAATGGGAATGACATAAGTTGCTCACTAGATGACTGATGTCATTACAGGGACAGTCATGTAGAGTCACTTGTCTACCATCTCTTGTAGTCTGTTAAGTTCATATCAGTGACTTGTTTTTCAAAGGTTATCCTTTGGATGACTCTAGAAGGAAGTCCTATGGTATCTAGTTCAACGTACAAATCTTCTGACATGATAAGGAGAGATAACCAAGAAAGAGCTCAAGTGAAAATAACACATCAGTGCAGTTCGGCAATGGATCATGACTAGGAACCTCGATACTAGCATATGCCAAGAAGCACACCCTTGTGTGTGCACCCACAGGAGGCTCTCGGTTTTGTCATGGCACCGTAGATCGCTAATTATGGCACCATTACTGAACATACAACCCACAAGAAATCTCATGAGGCACAAATTGGGTTGCATAGGAGCAAGCACTATGCAAAGGAAGGATAGCAAACTATTTACACCAGAATTTGGAAGAAGAGTTGCAGGGATTTGGAAGCTCTTGAAAATCATGTCATCGAGGAATTAGCTGCGTGGAGATCAGAGCTAGTTGATTCGGACGCACCAGAATCGGCTTTCTTCAGATAGCGCCGGTAGGTGACGGTAGAGGCTACGATTGGCATTGGGGTGAGACATGCTAGACTCTACAAAAAGGGAAAGATTAGAGTCCAAGTTATCTTAAATTAGGAATGTTTTCATTATGTCAAAGATTGTATTGAGTCATACTCGAGTAAGGTTCGTGTTTAGACTCCGAGTAAAAATATCAAACCCTGGCTATTATAAAGGCATCAACCAATCAAATACAAAGTCAATTACTTTTTTTGGCTTCGGCCACCCCTTAGGAGTAGGAGTAGAGTAGATCTCGGTGAGTTCTTTAGCAAGTATGGCTGCATCGATCCGGTCAACCTCCACTGCTTGTCTGTAAGTACCGTCATGGTTTATACCTCTGTTCGTATGGCTGCATCGATCCAGTTGACCCCCACTGCGACTCTGGTATAGGCTAGTTATCGACTCTTGTCTAATTCAAGTATGGCTAGTGTGATTCTACCTCACAACCCACTGCTTGAATTAGATCAAGGTCAACTTATAGGCTCTACCTTAGCATGGCAGTCTTTGGTAGATTCATTAAGTTACCAATATTGCTTATTGCTTTCATTGTTTATCTAATTACAGTAATATCATTCTGCCCAATTGCGATTGATCTGGATCGGCCTTACATCTTGTTTAACTCATCGTTTGCTAATTTAAAACTGATCTAATCTACATCTTAAGCGATGAGTTATGTTTTTATCGGCTATTTTGTGTCAATTTTAATCGTGCATAGCGTGCGGTTAAGGCATGTCCGATCTTGAGTAGATCTATTAGCTAATGAAAACCGTTCCATGGCCCATCATCATGGCTTGTGGGATTTTGCCTCTCACCCCACTATTGGCACCGTGGAGCGGGTATCGTTAGTTGGTGGACCTGTTCCAAAGAAGGCATGACCTTCACTGTGCGCTATGCCTGAATCGACTGTTTAGCCGATATCGATTGCTTTCACGAACAGTTCGCATTATGAGATTATTGAAGTAGATATAAGTTGAAAGATATGTTAGCCCCATGATCTTGTTATTGTATTATGGCCTACATGATTCTGCCTCATGCCCCACTGATATTAGTAATGCGTTAGGGTCATCGAGTCTATTGTTGTTTCTATGGCCTGCATGATCCTACCTCATGTCCCACTGGTCATGATGATAGATGAGATCTAACATGTTCATTAGATTTATCTTTATTAAATGGTTAAGTGATGTTGAATTGTTTCTTTATATAAAAGGAGTTCGGTTACTTATAATCATTGGCTCAGTACAAACCGATCACCGTTGATACCTAATTGCCATTGATTAATATTTGCTTAAATAACATTTATCTTGAATGATAACTAATTCTTCTTATACAACCCCATGAGCTTTAACTGATTCATTCTTGTAAATATGCTAGGATCGACTATTTAGTTGATCTCCTCTCATATCGGCTCTTAGAGCCACACATTCAGGACTGTCTGGCAACACCAGCATGTTCCGCCCTTAATTACTGATGAGCTTTCTCTCCTTATCAATTGTAGGGTTAAATTGACTAGCATGTCTCGGGAGGATTATGCAGGATCGATCACCCTTGTGCTAAAGCTAGGCAGATCTGCTCCATCGAGCGGACCCTTCTGGCTTGTTGCGTGTGTCCTCAGCACAAAGACAAAAATTTTGTGTCGACACACGTTTCTGGCATGCTCGGTGGGACCCCACAATCGTCATGGCAGTTCACAACAATGAAAGCATCCTTATGGTACATTATGAACACCTACCTGGCAAAGATAAGGATACCATCAACAAAGCTACAGAAGAATTTTAGAAGAAGTGTTTGCTGTCCTACACCAAAATGTGTGACAGCACAATTATTCAGAAATTTCCACTACCAAGAGTTCTACTACACGGGCAGACACATATGGTCGAAGCTGAAGATAGGCATTTCTTTATGGAAGCCATAGACAAGTCTGTTTGTGATGCCATATCAAGCCGTAATGAAGCTTTCGTTGACGCATTTCACAACACCATGAAAGAGGCGATTCATAGAATTCTAGTTGGTCAGGTTGGATCAACTTGTTATAATATTCTAGATCCGTTGACCCAAGGGGCTAATCAAGTCGGTACCAGCCATCAAGAAGTAGCACCAGCTGGTAATGGTGATGCCCAGACACTTCAAGGTTCATCTGAACAAACTCCGGGTACTGCAACAAATCAGATATAGTACAATCCTAGACCATCAGTACAGCATGTGTAGCAGCCAGCGGGGCAAGGTCAAAACTAGATGATCAATTTTGGCACATCAGGCCACATACCGTCATCAGCTCAGAAGATAGCACCATCGATTCAAAGGATCCGTAGAGATATAGATCCTTATGTCTATAATCAGAGACTTCAAGCAACAAGCCAACAAAGGACCCAACAAATTGAGATTCCACAAGGCTATCACTATTGCACGGATTATAACACCCTCCACATGATACCAAATCCAGGATATCAAGGCACGTAGGATTTCAATCCACAAATGGGTCAGCAAGTATCGAGAAATCCAAATCTGCAGGCTGACGAGTTGCTGCTCAAGGTGACCTAGATGATGCAGAATCAGTTCGGTCTGAAGCCAAACGGAATGACTTTTTCATACAAACGCCCATATCTAGAATGATATGATTTGGTCGCTCTTCCTACAAATTACAGGCTCCCAGAATTCGCCAAGTTCACTAGTCAAGACGGTACAAGCATAATAGAACATGTTAGTCGGTATCTTACACAATTGGGCGAAGCATCAGTTAAGGATGCCCATTGAGTTCGTTTCTTCTCCTTGTCCCTGTCAGGGTCGGCCTTCACTTGGTTCTCATCACTACTAGTCAACTCCATTGCCAATTGGGCTGACCTAGAGAAGAAATTTCATACATATTTTTACATTGGGACTGGAGAGAAGAAAATAACCGATTTGACAACAATGAGATAGAGGACTAATGAATTGGGCATTGAGTTTCTTCAGAGATTCTAAGAGACTAAGAATCTATGTTTCTCATTAGGCTTGGCCGATGATCAGCTAGCTGCTCTAGGCATCCAAGGGATGCTGCCAATGTGGAAAGAAAAGCTGCTAGGATAAGAGTTTGACAACTTGGGACAATTGGCTCAATGGGTGGCAGCGCTCAATAGCCAATTCTAGAGTGTACGCAGAGGTACCCGATTCTAGAAGAGCACCACAGTAGCCAAAGCTTATGATCCATACTCAATTGAAGACGGCTATGAAGATGAAGAAAAGGAGGTTGCTGTAGCTAAATGGAATTGGGGCAAGATGACAGTAATGGTGCCAAATCCTTGGGGAAGAGGAGTTGAGGAGAGCTATGACTTTGATGTCACAAAATTGAACAAGCTCTTTGACTTCTTACTTGAGAAAGGCCAGATCAAATTGCTGGACAATCATGTTATGTTACCCCCTGAATAGTTGAAGAATAAGAAGTTCTGCAAGTTCCATAATGCTACTTCTCATTCCACTAATGAGTGCAGAATTTTTTGGCAGCATATACAAAGGGCTATTTAGCAAGGGAGGTTCAAGTTTGATACACCTCGGAAGATGAAGGTTGATGATAATCCTTTCTCAGGAGATCAAAATATGGTTGACGTTGGGATATTCAAAGGAAAAACTAAGGTCCTAACATCGGCCAAATCAAGAAAAGCTAGAACAGTTGATCCCAAGATTCAAGTATCGGCTGATGAATATAGAGAGATTAGAAAACATCATGATCAGCAGAGGAGCCGATATGAGCAAGGGGAAACATCAAAGGATGGAGCAACAAAGCTGCGAGTTACATCTCAAATCCTGTTGAATAAGTGGAAGCGGCAGAAGGAAAAGGATTATCAACAGTGGCTAGAGGATCAAGAACACCAGCATCAATTGGAAGAAGAAAGGTATGAAAGGAAGCAAGCCGAATCGCACTGGAGTTGTCCTTTCTTCAGATACTGCTGGAACAAAGGTTTGAAATTGCCTACTAGACATAACTATCCATAATACAGCAATCAATATAGGGAATTTAGGCAATCTCAAATCAACTGCTGGTCTATCCATGTCTAGGATGCATATCATCATAATAGCATGGATCGGCACTTAAAAAATAAAAGTATTCATGATCGGCTGGGAAAAAGAGTTGTTGACCAAGACTAGGCTGATCATGAAGAAGGAAGCAACTAGAGGGAACATGTCTGGCAAGAGGGCCAATGGTGCCCCAGAGGATTGACAAGAAGCCAGAAGAGAAGGGTGCAGTGCCTAAGGAATAAAGAGATGGAACAGGCTCAGGCATCCAGTAAAACTTCTGTATGGCATGATAAACAAATAGCTGATAGAAAGCAACCATCGGCTAATATCCAAATGGCTTTTCTGTTGCCATCAGAATTCAGAATCAATGGTGAAAGCCCATAGCTGATCCAAGTAGTCGGCTTTGAAAATTTGTGTTAATGGATAATCCAATAGATGGTACAGATGGTAAACTAGGGCATGGCTTCACATCGGCTGATGAATTGGAAGAAGTGGATATTTGTTCTGGAGACAGACCTAGGCCGACGTACGTAAGTGCTAAATTGGGTCTGGAGTATAGGCAGGAATTAATTAATTTATTGAAGGAATTTAAAGACTGCTTTGCTTGGGAATACTACGAGATGCCTGGTTTAGATCGGTCAATTGTTGAACATCGGTTGCCAATCAAACCTGGATATCGGCCATTCAAGCAAGCCCCAAGGAGATTCAATCCGAACGTGCTTGATGATATTAAAAAGGAGACTGGGAGGCTACTAGAGGCGAAGTTCATCCGACCATGCCGATATGCAGAGTGGATATTGAACATTGTCCCTGTATATAAGAAGAATGGAAAATTGAGGGTTTGCATTGATTTTAGGGATCTGAACAAAGCCATACCCATGGATGGTTATCCGATGCCAATAGCCAATATGTTAGTAGATGCAACAGCCGGGCACAAGGTTATTAGCTTCATGGATGGCAATGCAGGGTATAACCAAATTTTCATGGCTAAAGAGGACATAGCGAAGACCGCTTTCAGGTGCCTTGGCATGATTAGCTTGTTCGAGTGGGTTGTGATGACCTTCGGTCTAAAGAATGCTGGTGCCACTTATCAAAGGGCAATGAATTATATCTTTCATAAGTTGATCGACAGGATTGTCGAAATCTATATTGATGTTGTGATGACAAAATCAATAGGGTACAAAGAGCATCTAGCTGATTTGAGGGAGACTCTAGAATGCACAAGAAAGCATGGTCTGAAGATGAATCCTAATAAGTGTGCCTTTGGAGTATCAGCTGGGCAATTCTTGGGTTTTATGGTCCACGAGAGGGGGATTGAGGTCGGTTAGAAGAGCATGAAAGCAATTGATGATGCGGTGCCCCGAACCACTAAGACAAAGTTGCAATCTTTACTTAGCAAGATTAATTTCATCAGAAGGTTTATTTCAAATTTGTCAGGAAGGGTTCTTCCATTTTCTCCCTTGTTAAAATTGAAGAACGATCAAGAATTCAGATGGGGTGACGTACAACAGAAGACATTTGAAGAGATAAAAGAGTATATGAAGCGTCCACCCATGCTAGTTCCTCCTCAGCAGGGTAAGCCTTACAAGTTGTACATATCGGCCGATGACAAAACAATTAGATCGGCCCTGATACAAGAGTTTGAAGGAAAGGAGCGAGTGGTTTTCTATTTAAGCAGGAGACTTCTAGATCCAGAAATAAGATATTCTCCCATAGAAAAGTTATGCTTGTGCTTATATTTCTCTTGCACCAAGTTGAGGCATTACTTATTGTCGGCCAAATGTATGGTTGTTTCCAAGGCTGACGTAATCAAGCACATGTTATCAATGCCGATACTAAATGGGAGAGTGGGAAAATGGATTCTCGCGTTATCAGAGTTTGCCTTGAGGTACGAATCAGCTAAAGCAGTCAAAGGGCAGGTAATAGCCGATTTTGTCACCCAGCATCATAAACCAAGCATGAATTATGTAGAGCTAGTACCTTGGACATTATTCTTTGATGGATCATCTTGCAAGCAAGGTGGTGGCATTGGTATTGTTATTATTTCGCCTCGTGGGGGGGCAAATTTTGAGTTTGCCTTTTCAACCGAGCCAATGGTTACAAATAATCAAGTAGAATATGAGGCTGTTCTAAGAGGGATTCAACTTCTTCATGAGGTAAAGGCCAAAGCAATTGAAATATTTGGAGACTCAATGTTAATTATTAATTAATTGATCGGCCTATATGAGTGCAAAGAAGACACTTTGAGGAGATATTATGACGAGTGTCAGAGGTTGCTCAAAGAGTTTCCTCATGACTCATTTCAGCACATTCCGAGGGCACAGAATCAAGAAGCTAACCGTTTGGCTCAAAGTGCATTAGGTTATCGAGTAATTCAAGAAATCTTGAGCAATGAAACCTTGGACAATGATTGGAGAGTTGAGATAGTCGACTACCTTAGAAATCTGTCATGAAAAGTTATCAGAAAGCTAAGGTATAAATCGACTAAATACATTTTGCTGGATGATCAGCTGTATTATAAAACGATCGATGGGGCCTTACTCAAATGCCTGAATCAAGAAGAGGCCAAGGTGTTGATGGGCGAGGTGCATGAAGGGATATGTGGAGCTCATCAATCAGCTTATAAGATGAAATGGATTATCTGCAGAACTAGATATTTTTGGCCAACAATATTAGAAGATTGTTTTGAATATTATAAGGGATGCCAAGACTATCAACATTTTGGTAATATCCAGAAGTCGCCTGCATCGGCCATGAACCCAATAATCAAGCCATGGCCATTTTGGGGCTGGGGAATTGATTTAATTGGCTAGATCTTTCCGCCCTCGAGCAAAGCACATAAGTTCATATTGGTAGCAACAGATTACTTCACCAAGTGGGTTGAAGTGATCCCCTTGAAAACGATAACTTCAAAAAACATGGTTGATTTTGTCAAGGAGCATATTGTGTATCATTTTGGAATTCCTCAAACCGTCACTATCGATCAAGGGACCATGTTCACATTAGAGGAATTTGGAGATTTTACTGCCATTATGGAGATCAAGCTGCTAAATTTGCCTCCTTACTATGCTCCGGCTAATGGTCAGGCAGAGGCGTCCAATCAAATTATGATTAAGCTGATCAAGAAGAAAATTGAGGAACAGCCCAGGAAGTGGCATTCGACGCTTAATGAGGCACTATGGGCATACAGGATGGCCTATCATGGATCAATTAAAACATCACCTTATGAGCTTGTGTATGGCCATAACACAGTCCTTCCTTGGGAAGTTCAGATCGGATCGAGGCGCGTTATGTTATAGAATGATTTGACAGCCGAAGTCTACAAAAATCTTATGATGGATGACTTAGAAGACTTGAGTTGTCTTCGGCTACACGCTCTCGAAAATATTGAAGCCAATAAACTGAGGGTCGCAAAATATTACAATAAAAGGGTCAAGAATAAGCAATTTTTTGAAGGAGATTTGGTATGGAAAGTGAAATTGCCGATCAGGTCAAAGGATAGTAAGTTCGGCAAATGGTCACCCAATTAGGAAGGGCCTTATCGGATCAAACGTTGTGCGCCCAGTAATGCTTATATTTTGGAGACACTAGGAGGAGAAGAAGAGTTTGGCCGAGCAATCAATGGGAAATATCGAAAGAAATATTATCCTAGCATTTGGATTAACACTTAAGTAGCTGATTTGTTCAGTCAACAGCTCTAATAGCCGATATCAGAAAGGTATCGCCTCTAGTATAAAAAAACAAACCCAAAAGAACAGAAGCCGGTATGATGCGTATTGCCTATAGGAGGAAAGCAAACATGGATGAAGTGATACATATAATATGAAACACGAGACAAAGGAAGATCATTCAAGACAAGGGAATTGTTTGCTAAAAATCACCTATTACAAGCTATGGGCCAGAAAACAATTTGCTCACTACATCATCAGCCAAAGTATTGAAAGATACAAAGCTGGTGACAAATCAGTGTTGAAGACGATCTCGAAAATTGAACCAAGTTGACCCTTTGCTCCAGGGCGGTGGAGACATCCCGAGTAGCACCTTCCCGGTGATGAAGACGCTGGCACGATGATGCGGACCCATTAAGAACTTCCTCAGCTGGCCTCTTGCTATTCTCCATGATCTCAAACCTACAGAAGAGCAGGAACTATGCTAAAGATGCAGAAGGTTTGAGACGAGATGGGTAGTTTTCTGAGCCCAAGCCGTGGCCCGCATATATAACCCGGGGAGGCGAGGAGATGGATTTCGCTGAGAGTATGAAAACTAAAAATAGATACGGAAGTGGATCGGCACTCCAGAATTTTAGGGGAGAGATAACGAAGAGATAATAGATTTGAACTTATTGCTTCCCCAGATTACGAAACGTTGTGGGATGGATACGAAGAATTTACATTAACCAGAAATCAACCAACCAAGACTTCTTTGGATTGAAGGGAGTCTGGGCCCCCACAAGGCCGAAGGTCATCATGAGCCAGGTCACATTGGTCAGATAATGGAATTATACCAGGAGAAGGAGAAAGGCCACCCGCTTGGCAGACTCCTAACTAGTTTCTTGGTGATCAGGAAATACGGGAAAGAAGCCTGTGGTTCTCCCAGTGGACGTTTGATGAAGCAAACAAGGGGAAGGTGTCCACACATTTTAGCCCTTGCAAACACTAGAATAGCTTTGCGAGCATGGAGAGAAGACTCAGGTGGTATCACAAGACTTCTTCTAGCCACAATAGCTAATTCTCTTACTCGACAAGGCGCTAGAATGAGCGACACAATCACCCTATACACAAGAATTCTTCTAGCCACACAAGACCTTCATAGCAAAAAGATGGACCATGGAGGGTTCGACAAAGTCAGAGCTTGAGAAGGCAGGTAGAAGAGAAACATAGATGAATCGTTAAGCTGCTCTCACCAGGAGCGGATAGGCATTTTATAGCCGGTCTGGAAGGATGAATCCAAGTGCCTGTGAAGCGATGATGCTCTTGAAAAAGTTGTGAAGCATGGGCTCATGAGCTGACATAGGCAGCAATAAATAGTAGACCCCAGATCAAGATTCTCTACCCGTGACTGCAGACCCATCAAAGATGAAGACGTGATAATTTTGGAATAAAATTATTTTTATTCCAAAATTGGGGGGCATGTATTTACACCAGAATTTGGAAGAAGAGTTGCAGGGATTTGGAAGCTCCCAAAAATCATGTCATCGAGGAATCAGCTATGTGGAGATCGGAGCTAGTTGATTCGGACGCACCAGAATCAGCTTTCTTCAGATAGCGCCGGCAGGTGACGGCAGAGGCTACGATCGGCGTTGGGGTGAGACATGCTGGACTCTACAAAAAGGGAAAGATTAGAGTCCAAGTTATCTTAAATTAGGAATGTTTTCATTGTGTTAAAGATTGTATTGAGTCGTACTCGAGTAAGGTTCGTGTTTAGACTCTGGGTATAAATATCAAACCCTGGCTATTATAAAGGCATCAACCAATCAAATACAAAGTCAATTACTTTTTTTGGCTCCGGCCACCCCTTAGGAGTAGGAGTAGAGTAGATCTCGGTGAGTTCTTCAGCAAGTATGGCTGCATCGATCCGATTGACCTCCACTGCTTGTCTATAAGTACCATCATGGTTTATACCTCTGTTCGTATGGCTGCATCGATCCGGTTGACCCCCACTGCAACTCTGGTATAGGCTAGTTATCAACTCTTGTCTAATTCAAGTATGGCCTATGTGATTCTGCCTCACACCCCACTGCTTGAATTAGACCAAGGTCAAGTTATCGGCTCTACCTTAGCATGGCAGTCTTTGGTAGATTCATTAAGTTACCGATATTGCTTATTGCTTTCATTATTTATCTAATTACAGCAATATCATTCTGCCCGATTGAGATTGATCTGGATTGGCTTTACATCTTGCTTAACTCATCATTTGCTAATTTAAAACTGATCTAATCTACATCTTAGGCGATGAGTTATGTTTTTATCAGTTGTTTTGCATCAATCTTAATCATGCATAGCATGCGGTTAAGGCATGTCCGATCTTGAGTAGATCTATTAGCTAATGAAAACTATTCCATGGCCTGTCATCATAGCCTATGGGATTCTACCTCTCACCCCACTATTGGCACCATGGAGCAGGGATCGTTAGTTGGTAGACCTGTTCCTGAGAAGGCATGACCTTAACTGTG
Source organism: Miscanthus floridulus (assembly GCF_019320115.1). Lineage (NCBI taxonomy): Eukaryota > Viridiplantae > Streptophyta > Magnoliopsida > Poales > Poaceae > Miscanthus > Miscanthus floridulus. Next base: position 39,855,506 of record NC_089590.1, on the reverse strand, counting down.
CGCTATGCCTAAATCGGTTGTTTAGCCGATATCGAATGTTTTCACGAACAATTCGCATTATGAGATCGTTGAAGTAGATATAAGTTGAAAGATATGTTAGCCCCATAATCTTGTTATTGTATGATGGCCTGCATGATTCTGCCTCATGCCCCACTGATATTAGTAATGAGTTAGGGTCATCGAGTCTGTTATTATTTCTACGGCTTGCATGATTCTGCCTCATGCCGCACTGGTCATGATGATAGATGAGATCTAACATGTTCATTAGATTTATCTTTATTAAATGGTTAAGTGATGTTGAATTGTTTCTTTATATAAAAGGAGTTCGGTTACTTATAATCATTGGCTCAATACAAACCGATCACCATTGATACCTTATTGCCATTGATTAATATTTGCTTAAATAACATTTATCTTGAATGATAACCGATTCTTCTTATACAACCCCATGAGCTTTAACTGATTCATTCTTGTAAATATGCTGGGATCGACTATTTAGTCGATCTCCTCTCATATCGGCTCTTAGAGCCGCACATTCAGGACTGTCTGGCAACACCGACATGTTTCGCCCTTAATTACTGATGAGCTTTCTCTCCTTGTCAATTGTAGGGTTAAATTGACTGGCACATCTTAGGAGGATTGCATAGGATCGATCACCCTTGCGCTGAAGCTAGGCGGATCTGCTCCATCGAGCCGACCCTTCTGGCTTGCTACGTGTGTCCTTGGCGCAAAGACAAAAATTTTGTGTCGACACAAACAAAGGTAGTCATAAGGTTATGATCCAACAAGGAGGCGATCAAAAGATCAAAACATAGCGCAAGAGAACATAGCCTAATTGCCGAAGACAACTGAGCAGGGACTCTTTCTTAACTTCCATATACGCCTTGTGTCCACCAAGGTAATTACCAGATATGGATTAACATGAGACTTGGTCTTGCCGAGCAGCAACATGAGATTCAGACTGATATGAGACTTGAAAGAGTTGGAGACAAAACAAATGAGATTCAAGGGACAAAGCCAATGCACTGACTAGAGATTCAGTTGATAAAGCAATGACATGATCTACGAGGAAAAGGTTTCAAAGCCAAGGTAGATAGCTATTAGCATTGCACTAGATCATCAGTAGGAGAAGGAGCAATAAGGTCCAACAAGGATTTTTGAGCAAGGTCCTCCCACACAGGAGTGGGACAACCACGACACAAGCAAGCATTCAAGGGAACTAAGCTTGGGCCTAATGATAAGCAAAGGCATGGATAAAGGTCTTCGTAGTGCAACATTCAAGGGCTAACAACCACATATACAGGCTCAGGCTCCTAAGAGAGAACTTAATTGGAGACGACAACCATGAGATTCCCAAAACTTGGACGCCGTTCTAGGATAGCACTCTTCAACATTCATACGCTTACCGAGGACAAAAGGGGTGACAACTACGACACTACCTAGATAACGAGCATCCACACATATATCCTATTCCTAAGCAAGCATTTTGAAACGCTCAATCCAATTAGCTTAAGCGACTATTACTAAGCACAAAGCTCGCACCTAACAAGTAGTCACCTACAGCAACACCACTACACATAAACATGCGAACATGGTGGTAAGGTACTGCTATCTTTTATTTCCTTTGGAAGCAACATACAAGGTAAAGCTAATCACACACTATCTTCAAGCATAGCTATTCAAGAGGCATGGAAGATGATGAGGACATGACACCATCGGATACGACCATTGTTTATAAGGCGAGCTCGTTCCTACATTTGCATAGTGATTTTTGGTACAATTCACTTGGTTCCACATGTACATGTCGTTATTTGAATGTAGGTACAAATATGTCTCAACGTGCAAGTTCATCAAAGTTGAATTTTCGGTTCATCGGCAGCTCGACAGTGCTTTATTGGGAAGGCCATAAATCAGCCATCTAGAGTGCGATCGAGGTCAATGAGCACTTGATGGAAAGCTTGTTTGATAAGATTTTAAATAGATCTGGTCTCATCTCAATATCACATCAGCAAGGCCTCTAAACCATCAAGATATTCTGTCGTTGTTTCTGCTGGGAGCTACACTATTGTTATGGGCTTGTTATTCATCCTTGGGACCCTGGCCCAAGTGGGAGCACACTCCAAGGACTTGGAGAACCCACCAAGAAAGCCCTTGGACATCCTCCTCCTTGGCCACCACCTTAGGAGGCCAGCAAGGACGTCCAAGCCAAGCCGGAGGCCTAGTCCAACTTGAGTTCGAGTCCATCTCGGGCTCCAGGACCAGCGTGTAGTAAAACGGACGTCTAGGTCGCATACGAACTCCATTTTTGATGATCCACATATGGATGGAAAGATAATTTCATAAGGAAACCAATGGAAGTAGTTCCACATCAAAATTCCATTAGAATCAATGGGAATCGTCGAAACAAGTTGATGTCCAGAATCTATCATGGCGCTGCATCGTTGTCTTTTGAGCCGTTGGGCCTTGTAACATCTTGGGACACCTTTAGGACATGAAGAGGGATCCTTGGACATCCCTTATGCTATATAATCAGTAGCCATCACCTACTTTAGGTTTTGGGTTTTGTTTTAGATCAATCTGTCATTGAACAGTCGCCGTTATCGGTTTGCAAGACCCCAACTTCGAGTGCTTAATCATTCATCTGCAATTGTCACTTTAATTGAGTTGTTTTTATCTTGTTCTTGCTTGTGTTCTTCGATTCGCAGTAGGGATTAGCCTTCTTGGTAAGGTCAACCGGATTGTGACATGGTTGATAACCAGAGGAGACGTGGTGCTAAGGTTGCAGGGTTTGGGTCTTTGTGATCTGAAGCCAGATCGGTGTGTCGCTCTCCGAACAAATCATTGTTTATCTTGAACCTGACGGAAGATCGGGATCCCCGTCTCCATTAAGTGGTAATCAGAGCTTCAGGTATACCGTCAAGTTCACATCTTACCCTTAGTTTGAGTGCTTTTTCTTTTATCCCATAGTCCAATGCCATATTTGTTTCCTGTCCTATAACCATCCGCGCCATAGCCTTTGCATGATTCAGTTTTAGAGTCCGCTTTGTTGAGTTTGTGTCCTAGGTCAAAGTCTTGTTGCTGGTTTAGATTGTGTTCTTTTCTAGTTTGTGTTGATCCCTTCACCCGCCGCTATTCCGTATCACCATCGGTTTGCATCTTGTGTCCACTAAAACCCTGATTCGAGCAGCTTCCTTAAAACAATCATAACTTTTGCATCCGAACTCGAAACGGGGAAAATTTTATATCTACGGAGAATGCTAGAAAATTTTAGATCTATTTCATCCCAGCTTTGCTGGGTTTGCAAAAATTATATTTGTGAAATTCGATTAGGAAAATTGAGTTTCTGAGCCCACAAGTTTTGGTATGCTTTTTAGAGCACAATCCTAATTTTCTATAGGCCACATCTTTTATTCAATTGAGCTCAATTTTTTTGTGGTTTATTCTTGTGTGCTCCTTGCTGAGAAAAAAAATATCAAAAGAGCAAAAGCAAGACAAAAATGATTAGACAAAAAATAAAAGAAAAAAATAGTAAAAGAGAATAGAAGATATAAAAAAGGAGCACATAAGGAACACTCAATAGCTCTATTGTTTGTGATATCTTTTGCCTTGTTCATATCCGTTGCTACCTTTAATACTTGTTTCCTTTCATCCTTGTTTCCTCTCTTGTTTATCACAACTGGTGATAGAAACACGTATAGGTCAGCAACTAGGACAAGTGCTCTGGACATTTATTCAATATTGTTGTCTATCACTGACTTGTGTGCCACATATATATATTTGTTCTTTTTCGTGCCTCCCAAGCTCCACATATACTTCAGATCAGTACAGAAAAAGACCCTTGCAATCTTGGTGTCACATCCTCACAGGTATCACGAACCAGCCACTGGTTGTACCGTCCACTGCTTTGCGTTGGTAAGAACCTTGTAAGAACTTGGTAAGATGTGTGAGAGTGTGATTCCACTTACCCATAAATAGTTGATAGGGGATTTATATTAATTTCTAACAATATCAAACAATGAGTTTCTGTTTAAGAGTGAATTGCAGGAAATCATGGACCAGAAGTTTGCAAGGATGGACCAAATAAAGAACAATGAGCCCTCACATATAGACTATAATCATCAAGGTATGAGAGGTAAATTGACCATACCATCCTTTTTGGGTCATTATGATGCTAAAGGATACCTTAATTGGGAGATAATGGTAGAACAAAAGTTTAGTGCCCACCTTGTACCTGAGCAATATAGAGTTCGACAAGCTACTAGTGAGTTTAAGGACTTTGCCATTATTTGGTGGTATGGGCTAGTTGCAGAGGATGTTTTACCTAGTACATGGGAAGAACTTAAGATAGCTATGCGTGATCATTTTATTCCTCCTTCTTATAATCATGAATGGCATAACAAATTGCAGTGCTTAGAGCAGGGCAATATGTCTGTCCAAGAATATTATACAGAGTTTCAAAAGTGTGCAATATGTTGTGGGATAGTAGAGGACATGGAAGATACCATTGTTCATTTTTTTGGTGGTTTGAGGCATGAAATACAATATATTGTTTTCCATATAGAATTTTATACTCTCAAACATTTGTTCCAGCTTGCTATGCTTGTAGAAAAAGAATTGCAGGAATGTCAGCAAAAGAACCATACCAACATTGGCGATAACCTCAACCAGATTTTAGCAAGGGTGGAGCAACCATTTGCGAAGGTTGAGACTGCGATAAAAAGGCGAGTGGTTACTTTCGCCACTACAACAATATCTTCACCACCACCACCTCCCACACATACTTTGGAGTCTGGTAAAACTTTAAGCCATGCTAAAAATGCACAAACTAATAGAGATAGAGCTGCTAATGAAAGGAAAAAATTGGATGTTAAATCTGAATTGCCTTTGTCAAAAAATAATTATTCTAATAATGCTAGTGATAAAGAAGAGCTGTGTGAAAATGCTTTTATTATACGTATGCCACAACTAGTGAATGAGTATGATGCTTTGGCTTTGGAACCAATTACTTATGCTGAACATAAAAATTTGCTTCCCATTGCTACCGAAAAAGATAAAAAGAAATTATTGTATTCTTCAAATACTTTGGGTTATATTGAGTTTGATACTTTATATGCTCTTAGTAGTTTAGAAGAGAAACTTAAATGTGTTGAATTGTCATGGTTGTCTACTTGTACATATCATTTTATTGGAAAATATAATTGTAAAGGAGAGTATAAGGTGCATCGTGTCTATATTTGTTCAAATCTGAAATCTCCTTATATTGTGCAAAAGTATGATCAACCAAAGGATTGCAATTGCTATAATCTTGTCATGTCGAGTTCCCCTAGTTTTGTTATAAAGAAACATGTTAAATTTCAAGAAGGGGAGCAATGTTGGCTACTACCAACAATGTTTTCTTCAGCTAATCCTAAACCAAGGACGGTTTGTTGTCAAGAAGAGGAGGATAATGAGAACATGACACCATCGGATATGACCATTGTTTATAAGGTGAGCTCGTTCCTACATTTGCATAGTGATTTTTGGTACAATTCACTTGGTTCCACATGTACATGTTGTTATTTGAATGTAGGTACAAATATGTCTCAACGTGCAAGTTCATCAAAGTTGAATTTTCAGTTCATCGGCAGCTCGACAGTGCTTCATTGGGAAGGCCATAACTCAGCCATCTGGAGTGCGATCGAGGTCAATGAGCACTTGATGGAAAGCTTGTTTGATAAGATTTTAAATAGATCTGGTCTCATCTCAATATCACATCAGCAAGGCCTCTAAACCATCAAGATATTCTGTCGTTGTTTCTGCTGGGAGCTACACTGTTGTTATGGGCTTGTTATTCATCCTTGGGACCCTGGCCTAAGTGGGAGCACACTCCAAGGACTTGGAGAACCCACCAAGAAAGCCCTTGGACATCCTCCTCCTTAGCAACCACCTTAGGAGGCCAGCAAGGACGTCCAAGCCAAGCCGAAGGCCTAGTCCAACTTGAGTTCGAGTCCATCTCGGGCTCCAGGATCAGCGTGTAGTAAAACGGACGTCCAAGTCGCATATGAACTCCATTTTTGATGATCCACATATGGATGGAAAGATAATTTCATAAGGAAACCAATGGAAGTAGTTCCACATCAAAATTCCATCAGAATCAATGGGAATCGTCGAAACAAGTTGATGTCCAGAATCTGTCTTGGCGCTGCGTCATCGTCTTTTGAGCCGTTGGGCCTTGTAACATCTTGGGACACCTTTAGGACATGAAGAGGGATCCTTGGACGTCCCTTATGCTATATATTCAGTAGCCACCACCTACTTTAGGTTTTGGGTTTTGTTTTAGATCAATCTGTCATTGAACAGTTGCCGTTATCGGTTTGCAAGACCCCAACTTCGAGTGCTTAATCATTCATCTGCAATTGTCACTTTGATTGAGTTGCTTTTATCTTGTTCTTGCTTGTGTTCTTTGATTCGCAGCAGGGATTAGCCTTCTTGGTAAGGTCAACCGGATTGTGACACGGTTGATAACCAGAGGAGACGTGGTGCTAAGGTTGCTGGGTTTGGGTCTTTGTGATCTGAAGCTGGATCGGTGTGTCGCTCTCTGAACAAATCATTGTTTATCTTGAACCTGACGGAAGATCGGGATCCCCGTCTCCATTAGAAGAAGACATTTTGTCTAGCTTTACATAGGGAAGATAGTAACATCACATTGATTATAAGTTACTTAGTACTAGAACAGCATGTGGAAAGCATATTTATGCATAGGCACAATCATGATGCCTGCTCGTCCTATTTGTCCTCATGAAATTGCTAGCCTAAGGTGGCAATCATGTTCTATGTCGGTGGCATAACACGTACTCTCTCGATATATAGCTAGTTGTTAGCTACATTCAATCTACGCATTCATAATTAGCGTACCTGCAGGCAAACTCATTGTAGCCCATCCCCACAAGAGATAAATAAGCACACAATGAAAGCAGTAAACTAAGATACTCTCCATATATACATCCCTAGATGTATATACTTCGGTATCCATAGCTACCCGATAGATACACCCATAATTAAGTACCTTCATATATACATGTGTGTAACATGTAAATTTTCTAGTAGCCACAACTAACTCTCCCCTAGACCGACAGTTGGATGGTCATGCTCTCACAACTCACACTTATCTAGGCGTAGAGGCAATTGATCCATACATTACCATTCAAGCAAATGGCATCCATACAATAGCACGCTGTATGGACGACGAAAGTAAAAACCCCCATGTTAGTACTTAGATAGCCACCTAATAGTCCTTAACTAGGCATAAAGGAGGATGTTGCTAGCATAGTTTTGCAAATAAGTTTTGACAAATTTGCCTGTAGCTAAAGTTTTAGTCAAAATAGGATTTTTAAAACCAAAACTTTGTTTTTAAAACTATGTACATGATAGTATTGTGCTTAATCTTGCTCTGATGCCAGCTATGATAGAACCGCCCAATTTATACAAGATCAAGTACAACTGTCCCCGTTTAGCACATTGACATGCACATACTTTCACTTATATAAACCCGGTAGTCTGCCAAGTGTCACAAAGGACCTCGGTAAATCAACATCACAACCAAGATCATATGATTAAGCAAATACACATCACATACGCAGAGTTGTAGCGAAAATAATATTACAAATGGGTTCACAAATAATAGTACAAGTTTGGGTTTCAAAACCGATTATTGAAAACAACATAGCTTTCAAATGATTACATTAATATAAGTTCCAAATATATTGCTATCATAAGTGACATCCATAGACAAAAGCATATAGATGAGAAGTAAATATAGAATCACCGAGCCCACCGGCGGTTAGCCACCATCTTCAACAAGCTAAGAACTTCACCTGCAACATGGTGGGATAAACCTTGAGTACTCGAATGTACTTAGCTAGACTTACCCGTCATAAACCAGAAATAAAATGACACCAAGGAGTATACAAGGCTTTATCAGTGGATCTTGCTAGACAACCTTTTTGCATAAAAGCTTGAGTAATCATTATCATTATTCACCTATACTAGCAGTGACTTTTAGCCATTACCTACCATCTATATTAGCACCTGTACTAATCAATCACTTGATTAAGTTGCAAACAATAATAACCATATCAGGTATTTCATGGCTCATTATCATTATCATCATCATTTAACCATATCTTTAAATTTAGTGAATCTACGTTGTCGCTGCTCAGTCAAGTTCTCACTATCCGGGAGAGACGACGATTTGAATCGATTCCTATCCAGTTAGAGGGGTATTTCTAACACAAACCCTGCTTCCCCTGTCAGGGTCGCAATCAAGTCACCTTTGGTACAACTCCAGAGTCGCAGGTCCGGACAGCGCTGTATCCTCAAGGGTGACACTCTGCCAAGAAGTGTAGGACTTTTAAACACATGACCCCTTGGACTCACGCTAATGTCCCCAAGCACATCCTTACTGCCTCCAGAATGCACACGACCCCTCGATTCCTGACCTAAGTCGAACTACTAGGCTTCTTGGTCGGAACGACTTATCCGGCTAGCTAAGTGTTAGGCTGCGTTCAACATGACATAAGGACATACAACGAATCGGTCCTTATACGACATAGATAGGGATAGATTCACACCCAAGACCTCCATGCCTTGTTGCCGCACTACCGTCATCCTATCCGGTCTCTTTTCATTATTAACACATGGTTCTTTTCCATGATAGCAAATATAGCCAACCGTGACCAGAGCTCATCCTACATCTCGTAGGTGATAGGAAATCACCTGACTTCTACCGGTCTAAGCATAGCTAAGCATCATTCGATCCTACACTTAATTAGGATTCATAGGATTTTATCTGGACAAGGTAAGGATATAATGCAACAATTGGTTCCAACCAATTCCTATACTTAATGCATCATCAACAATAAAAGATACTCAAGATATTCTATAAACATGGGAGACTTAGAATGCTCCGGGGCTTGCCTGGAATCCAACACTAGGTTAGTGTTTGTTAGATGACACTCGCATGCTAAGCATCTCCTGTTCAGGCATGTACTCTAGGGGTCCTTCCATCTTCGGGTTCGGCTTCAACATCCCGTCCTTCACGTGGTTCATCTAGCATACCTAGATGAGATGCAAGATGCAAGTGCATGAATATGAAGAATGGTAATATGAGATGCATCACATAATAGCATTCAAGGCAAACATAAGACCATGCAAGACATAGGCACCTAGAGTTATTTAACTAAACATCACACAACCTATTATAAAGGGATAGTAAACATATTAGGCATAGCACACAAGTGAACTTAAGTTCAGACATTGCACACATGCATTAATCAAGAACTAACCAACATGTTTAGCCAAAACAAGAGCAAGCTAAGGCATTCACCTAGCACATGTATAGAAATCTAGACAGCAGCACAACAGTCACTTGTTTTATCCATAACTTGAGATATAATCATCCAACAAGGGTGACCCTAGACTTTATGGAAAGCTAATGAAATTGCCTACAACATTGTTATTATGACCAAAATCTCATTCCAAAGCTAACCAGGTCAACCATGCCAATGTTTTAGATCTGCCCAGAACAAGGACAGAAAAGTAGTAGTACTTTCAAAAATGTAAAACTAGAGTTACAGACATCAAACAAGCATGAACCTTAACTTTCTAGAAATCTTATTAAATTATATAAAACATGTTTATTATCACCACAAGGTGAGTCTACCATTAACAAGGTCAATCAAGCACAATTGAGCACCTCTATCCAGACTTAGACAGATTCTGCCATGCAACTTCGCAAGCTTATAACTGGAGCTCTACAACACCAAATGGGATGATCTTTAACAATTTGGAAATATCATGAAAGTAACTACACTTGTTCTATTATCTCTAAGACATGATTCAAAGCGTAGCTAAGTCAAACAAGACAATCATTTAGATCTCTACAAAGAGCATGCAAAATCTGACAATGAACTTACAAAATCTATAGCTCCTACATTATCAGGCCTATGTCGATGCAATTTGAACACAAGCAAGATTATGAAATTAGCTACAACTTTGGTATTCACTACAACCACATAAAACATTATTTACACCACAAAAATGATTGCACAAGCAAAACTGCAAATGCAGCCCAACAACAGTGGTACAGAAAACTAATAGGAACTTCAGAGAAGCATAACTGGAGTTGTAGACCTCCAAAAATTATGAATCATAACTTTTTGAAAATATTATGAAGTTACCTAAAATTTTCTTATTATCATCATAAGATTATTCTATAGCTAACAAGGTCAATTAATCCAATGAATGCATCTCTGTCCAAAACATGGATAGAACCTGACATGTCACTTTAAACAGCTATAACTAGAGTTCTACATGTACAATAAATGTGGTTCCAGACTTTTTGGAAATCTTAGCAAATTCTAAACAACTTTGTTATAAACACCTAAAGCTAACTCTACCACTAAAAAGTCCCCACTGTACAAACAAGGCAATCCTGTCTGGGTTTATGCAGAAACAACCACAGAGATTTAAGCAACTATAACTCAAGATCTACTTAACCAAAAATCATGATATTTAGCTTTTTGAAAAGATTAAGAAAAGTAATACAACTCATGTAGTATCATAAAGTCATGTATCATAACTTAACTAAGCCAATTAATTCAAACATGCAGGACTATTTAGAATAGGAGCAAAGCAATATAGGTAATTTATTATTTTTATAGATCTTAAACTATCAAGCCGAAAATACTGCATTTTTTACCAGACATCAAGAATAACCTTAGTAGCACTCCATAAAAATTTCACATTTCTTTGAGCAGAACAACTGCATCTATGAAAAAGACAAGGCACAACTATTATTAAAAACATAACTGCATAAATTGATTTTTACAGCAAAATATTTAAACTAAAGCATGCCATATTATAGATCTAGTGCATAGAAAATTTCACAAGGATTCCAAAAAGTCCTTATTTGCTATTTTAAGATTTTTCTACAATTTACTACGATTTTCCGAAGTTTATCATCTAAATCTGCAAAAATCCAAAGAAAAGGAATGTAAATCTTGCATCGGGGACCCTGTAGTTTTGTCAAATTAAACTAGAACAAAAAGATCTTTTTAGGTACTATTCAACTGAGTCACGGATTCGCACTTAGACCCTCCATCTTCTTCTAATTCATGTCCATGGTCCTTCATTTTTCTTCTTAACCGCGTCGAAGCAGAGGAGGCCGTCGGGCCGACCGGTGGCCGATTTGGCCGGCTGGGGAGGGGCATCGGCGGCCACAGAGGGGCGACGTGGCCTCGTAGCGGCCAGTCACGGCCATGCCTTGCCTAGGTTTGGCCCACAGCGGCTTGTGGCTGCCTGGCCACGGTAGCTGAGGGAGGCGGCAAGAGCCGTTCCGGCGATAACGGCCACGGCAACGTCGGCATAGATGAGGGTGTACACAAGGGAGAGGGAGCAGTGGTAGTAAGGGAGTTTGGCCACGGCAGCCATGGTGGCCGTGCTCTTGCACACGCGCGCAGGCGCGAGGTCGGAGCGAGAGGGGCGATGAGGAGCGTAGAGGGAGTGAGCATGAGTGAAGGGGGAGCCTCTGCCATCACACCGACATGAGGAGGAGGTAGGAGTGCAAGACACGTGGTAGGGCATGCGTTGGCAATGACGGTGCACGCGGCATCCATGCACGGTGCCACGTTGGCATTCGGTCGAGCAGGTGGTGGGCACCAAAGTGGACATGGTGGGGAGCCAATTTGGGCCATCTCGGTAGTGAATTGGACTTTGGGCCTAAAATGAAGTTTGAAGGCCGTGAACTGCTCTTCATTTTTCATTTAGAGACCATGGTCATTAGAGCTCTGGATCAGTGAGTAATTAGGCTCCAAAGTGATAGTGTCAGCGCATTGACAGCGATGAACAAAAGTCCAAATTGATGGTCCAGACGAAGTCACATGAGTGCCATCTTTTTACATGCTCTTCTCCATCATGTACACTCCAACTTTTATTTTGGGGTCAAGTCAAGTTGCTTAATGAAAACATGAGAACGCGACATGCCAACGCCGATGACGATGAATTCCCTGGCTTAGAATATTAAGTCTGAAAACAGCCGTTGATTCAATTTTCGAGCCTCTGTTTGACTTAGTTCCAAGTTGATCTGGCTCTTGACCTAAAAACAAAGTTTGTTCTACTCCATTCAAACTTCAACTTTTGTTTAAGGTCAAATGTCATATCTGGTACATGAACTAATTCTTCATCTTGGTCAAAGTAGCATCTTGTTAACCCTGGAATTAGGGGTTTCAACCAATTGAGGCCTTTTCTTGACATGTGCTCAACACGAACCCTTTCATGACTTTTGTTGTAGAGTTCAATTAAATTTATTTGGGCAAGGTAGCAAGGTTTGGTCGATGTTATAATTCCATTGACTTAATAAAGCAATCGAAGAAAGATTTTAACTTGTCATTTCATGTGACTTCTTGATCCCAAACTTCATGAAACTTTTCCACTGGTCAACATGGATGCATGTTGATGTAATGTACATGAAATAAGCATGTTTAACATTACTCTAGCATAATCTCAACAAGGGTACACATGTAAGTAAAGGTGTGTTGTCCAAGTTTAAGTTGGAGCTCACTCTTGTAGATTTGATCTTGACACCTTCATCACCACTTAAAATGCCATGTTTGAGCTCAAACCCATTGCTTAACTGGTGATAAACACCTGGGGTGTTACACCCGCTTGAAAAAAAGAGAGAAGAAAAAAAGAGATGAATAAGATAGCCCATGTTTTCTAGCAAATGTTTTCATGTTTCAAAAGAGAGATAAGTTTTCAAGGAGCAAAGTACAATTAGGGTTGCCACCATATATATCCACTATATATATCCACTGACATGCACATCTTGATTTGATTGTATGACTCAACTCTCTTTGGATCCGTTGTTTGACTTTATAATATATGCATTGCAAGTATGCTCTAGCTTTCTCCCTACCTATGAACTCCACATAAAGCCTTAGTGGTAGGAAGATAAAAGGCACAATAAGTTATGCCTTGGTGAGGATCCACAAATACTATATATTTTGAGAGACTTGAGAGTGTCATACAATGAAATCTCTGAGTTTTATTTTGAAAACTTATAAAAAACTCTAGAACAATGGTGGAACAAAGAACTTGAGACATAGTGCTTGACTTGATTGTTCTGTCTTTCAATTACTCAAGACCCAAGTGAAGGCTAAGAAGCCCCATGGTTGAAGGTAATATGGGTAAGTTTGAAAGTCAGATCTGTTTATTCTAATCTAGAGGAAATTTTTGATTGAACACCTATGTACTTTTGAGGCATAAAAACATTGTAGCAACTCCTGATCCATTGTTCAAGTTTAACTTTGCTCAGGAATTAGCAAAGGTTAAGTGTGGGGGAGCTTGTTGACGGTCATTAACATCAATCATAAACCGTCAACATATCTTGCATATGTACTTAATTTCATCACCAAGCATAGGAATAGGAGTTTAAACTAATGAATTCCATGAGCTTTCATGGATATGTGAATGCAAGAGGATTTATCTAGAAAACAACCCCTGGGACCACCGTCATACTCTCTAGGTATAAGGATGAACCCGAGGACTAGCTTGAGCTTAGGATTTTGGCAGAGCTTTCTTGCACTAGGATTTGTTGGAAATGCTTGAATGAAACTTGGGAGCAAGTGAGTGGGTGAGAGAGAGTGAAAATGAGAGAGTGTGAGAGGGGTGAGGGGCTCTCCCGGCCAACCTTGGCTTTTATAGCATGAAAAACCGACAGGAGGGGGGAGAAATGGTCTCGCGTCCTCTGTACAAAAGGCAGCGCCAATGGCCACCAGCAGGGTGTGGCTGACCCCTGGGGTCGCCTGCCCCTATGGTGGGCCTACCTAGCCTGTCCTTTGGTAGGTAGTAGCCAATGGCCGATTCAAAATCATGACCATTGGGATTTCATCCAGATTCCCAACGGTCTACTCGATTTTGATTTTCCAACAAAATTTTATTAGAATTTTTAATTTTTATAATTATTGCAAAAATCATAACTAGTAATAATAAATTATTCTTATTTAGAAAATGATTTTGTAGGATTTTTTTAGAGTTTTATTTTGAAGTAAAAAAATTCAAATTTTTAATCTAGAAATATTTATTTTGAATTTTAAAGATAACTACCGATTTACCTTTGGCAAAGGCTCGACATTTTTAGTCTGTCAATTAAGACTTTTCCTCCTTCACTGATCTGCAACTGCATGAACATTTTTGAGGGAATCCTTGGGTTGCCTCGGGGTTTTCCCTGAATGATCGACGGGAATAGCGGTAGCTATTTGTGAAATTTGAGTTTCTATGATTTTGTTAAAACTTAATTGATTTTTCACTATGGTGGATAAACTTTCTATTTTAGAGTTGATATTCCCTAGCATTTTATCATTGTACATCAACTTTTTAGTGATATTTTCATTATTTTTAACTTCGCCTAAAACCAAGTCTTTAAAGGAAGGTTGATTCAAATTGTAATTAGAGTTGAAGTTTGAATTACCTTGCGGGCGGGATTGGTTGTTCCACCCGTTATTACCTTGTGGTTAACCAAACAAGTTGTTGATGTAAGTGGCTTTTTTGAGGGTTTTGAGGTAGTCATTCCTCGAGGCCAACATCACCATAGACCTCACACGTCATGTGTGAGTCCAAGGCCTGGACAGTGCCCTTCATTACTTCTTTGTCTTGGGCCTGTTCCTCTAGTCTTTTCATCAATAAATCTATTTTTGTGGCAAGCATATCCATCTCCTTCATGGTATGCATGCCTTTTTGTGATTTTCTTTCTTCCCCCCAGCTTTGATTTGACACCATTTTATTGATGAGAGCCATGGCTCCATCAATGGTGAGGGAAAGAAAGGCACCTCCAGCAGCAGTGTCGATGTGCCCCCTAGACATGATTGTTAATACATCATAAAAATATTGAAGCACTAACCAGTTTTTTATCCCGTGGTGCGGGCATGCTTGGATGTAGTCCTGCAGCCTTTCCCATGCCTCGAGAATGGATTGCTGTGGTGTTTTGCTAGAAGTTGGAATTTTGTTCCCTCAGGGAATTGGTTTTGCCCATGGGGAAGAATTTGGTGAGGAACGCCATGAAACACTTGTCCCATGAGTTGACAGCTTCCCATTATTTGTTGAACCACTATTTGGCCCTCCTCAAGAGGGAGAAGGGAAACAAGCGAAGCCTGATGCTCGTTGTTGTGAGATCCTTGATGACGATGGTGTCGCACAGCTCGAGGAAGTGTTGGAGATGTGCGTTCACATCCTCACTTAGCAAACCAGAGAATTGGTTGGCCTACACCATTGTGATGAGGCTAGTGCAGAGCTCAAAGTTCCCGGTGCCAGTATTGATAGCTGGCCCAACGGGCACGTTGGCAACAGCGGGGATAGAGTAGTCGTAGAGTGTCTTGGACATGATTGGAGTAGCAAATGGTGTGGGGTGACTAGTTTGTCTATCGGTGGAGTGGTAGAAGAAGAAGAAGCACGAGACCTATTCTTCCTTAGGATTGCCTCTAGATTTGTGGTGTAGTTGTTCGGTAGATCAAAATTGGTCATAACTATCTTGTTTTCATCCACAATAGGAGAAAACAAGCAAAATTAACCTACATAAACAATGGCTACCTTACATACATATTATCAAGAATATGTCCTACTAGATTCTTTAATCAATTATGCCTTCCCCAGCAACGGCGTTAGAAAGGCTTGTTGACATTTCTTAGCGCAATTGTTGACAGTCATTAACATCAGTCATAAACCATTAACATATCCTGCATATGTACTTAATTTCATCACCAAACATAGGATAGGGGTTTAAACTAATGAATTCCATGAGCTTTGGTGAATATGTGAATGCAAGAGGATTTATCCAGAAAATAGCCCCTGGGACCACCGTCATACTCTCCAAACACACAAACCGACATTAGAAAGAGATTTAGCTTGCGAAACCTGCAAAAAAACTCAAGACGGAGTCTACAAGCTTCCACCGGAGGGTGGGGCCCACCTGTAGGTTGGTTTATCCAACGATGATCAAGGTTGGTTTATCCAACGATGATCGAGGGAGTTGACGCAGATCGATGACGTGGTGATTCCTTGCCTCCTACTCCACCTTGGTCTATATAAGGCAGCTCCTACCCCTCTCCCTAGAGCCATCTTGGAAACCCTAATTCATATCTCCCATTCAGATCAACACACACCTAGAGGATTAGGTCTAGAACTCTTTAATGTAGTAGATTAGTAGCTTAGGTGTGAGGGTCGAGTTGGGCTCATGCTCAAGTTTTGGATCTAGTCTTGGAGGCTCGACAAAGCCTTGTATCTTCACTTCTGCATCTTGTAAGACTTGTTATCAATTTATCATATTCCTATCTACATGACTATGCTTACTTTGAATATATACCTCGCTTGGTTAACGTTATCATTACTTTTGTGTGCGGGTTCATAGAGCGCTTAGCCTGCTATAGTTTATCGATTGGGCTAAGTAGATGAGCCTCATGTAAGCATGGTGCTTATATGATGCTCTGCCTATGAGTACACCTATTCTCTGGTTGTGTGGTAGCAGTGGGTGGTGACAGTCCTGTCTATCCTTTGTAGTCCACACCGAATCGAACAAGTTCTTAAATTGTAGGACCGTAGTTGCATCAGTAGAGTTATCTATTATGGGTGCTCTACCATCTAAGCGGCGTCCTGAAGTGCACAATAGTAGAGTTAGTCTTAGCTATAGTCGGATATATATACTTTGATCCTATAATAAGAATATCATAGGAATCGACCTCACCAGTTGTTCTCCTGAGTTGACTAGTTATTTATCTTAGTGATCTATCCTCTAAGTGTTTTTATGCTTAAATCCTATCATTGCCTTTACCCCTTACTCTAGCTATGCAGGTATGTTGATTCATAGATATTTGTTTATTACTCAATAAGTCTTTACTCCATTGTTTCCCTATGGTACAATATAAAAAACAATACCTGGAATACTCCAGGTAAAATGCTACAATGGTATTCTGTGTGCTTACAAAATGCTTCATATTCTATTTATGTTAATAAATACCAACATTAATCACCAAGTATGAAGATCGAATCCATCCCTAGCAACAACGCCAAAAATACTTGTTGGTATTTCTTAGCATCACCACTAAGAATGGAGTTAGAATCCATCCCAATGATGGCGCTAGAAATACCAGTTGGCAATACCTAGTGGCACCACTAAATAGTAATGCCACTAGGTAAGGCCTTGATAGTTCCTTAATAATTTTAGATACTTATCCATAAGAGCGTGGAGATATCATTGTAGCATTTCACCTAGAAATATTTAGGGTATCGTTATTTATATTTTCCCAAAGGAAGGCACTGATTTATTAAGAGTCTAGTATGGATATGAACTTGAATAATAATGCTTGCAAGTACACCAATGTTTATAGTGGACACACACTTGGCATTCCTCAAAGGATAAAATAGAAAACAAAGAATAAAATAATAATCCTAAGTCGAGCAGGCATTGGTCTAGTATTGTCATACAAAGATTAGTTAATGATCATACAAGTTACATAATTAGTTTTAAGGCAAAGGGTGAAGCAGGTTGGGAGGCCACCGAGTACTGGTCTGCCAGCAACCTCATGTGACAATTTAGACTCCTACACCCCAAACAAACATGGGGGATTACAAGAGACGGATAGGGCTATCACCACCTACCACCTAACCCTCAACCGTGGAGAGGGACAATGCATTCACCTATCTCTCCATACCTGAGCACCATGCTCATGAACGCAGAAACTACCCAAATCCCCTCGGGTCCCTAACCCTACGGGTCGATAGGTAAAGGACTTGGGCACACCCAAAAGCACAATGAACTGCCACCTCAACTTAGCTCTAATCCTGATTATATAAATTATATGAGTGGTTATGCATAAAGTTAAGTATGCTACTCTCATGACACACAAACTATAGTCTAGTTCATATATCAAGATCATAACACAATAACCATACTCTAGTTCATAAGTATGACCACAACTATAAAGTGAAGGCATGACTTTTGAAGAACTCATATCTCTATTCATACCCAAGAATCTCTTCTTCTAAGGAGCTAAGCCCTCCAAGGTAGCTTTGCCTTGGTATAAACAACTAAAAGGGTAAAGCTAAGAGGGGGGAGTGAGGTGTTGCTCAATGTGTTGTGTGTGTTGAGAGGGGGGTTGCCCCTCTATTTATACATGGAGTAAGGCGGTGTGTGCATCTATATTTGGTGCGAAGTACATGCTTCACCACCTTCTGCATGCCCTCATGCCACTGCCATTCGAAGGGGCAATAGACAGGCGTTGGTGGGGGGTCGCCCACCCCTTGGGGTCGCCCACCCCCTGACCTAGCCCTCTCGCCACCACCTTCGCGTGGTGGGTCGGTCATGGTTCTGGGCTCCTCCTTGGTGGGTATTTTGCCCAAATAAATTTAAGTTGATGGGCTTCTCTATTATTCCTTGCACAAATCAGCACTGGAAAGCGCCTTTTGGTGAAAATTTTCATGCATTTGTGTTTATGTCTTGCAAAAATAATAATCTCCAAATACATGTGGAACTAGGTCAATAGTAAATGCATGTGTTCAAGATTGCTATTTTCTCCTCATTTTATATCTTAATTGGTGGTCGGATTTGATCGTTAAGGACTACCAACAAGATCCCCCAAGCTTAACCTTTGCTTGTCCAGAGCAAATAGATAAGTTATTGGTTGTTGATGAGGAGTTGCTACTATGCCAAATATAATTCACAAGTGCCATGTCTATAACAAAGTATTCTTCCTCAATTTAAATAAGTTTGGCATTCTATCCACCCTTTGAACTTAATCCTTGTGGGGCTTATTGCTTTTCCAAGTTCTTGAGTGGTTGCAAGATAGAAATGTTTTAACAGAATTACCAATCATCCATTCTTTGATCACCCTTCTATCCGGAGATTTTATGATTTTTTTTGCAAAATAAATGTAAGTTCCTCAAATGATTCACTCGATCACTCAATGTGTATGATCCTCACCAAGGCATTTGCCTTCTTTTCATCCTAGCTCTAAAGGCTTTGAGTGGAGTTTTGGGTAGGTATGAAATGAGAGGCATACTTGCACCATATATATTGTTAAGTAAAAAACCGAATCCAAGGAGATGCAAATCATACACTTTGATCAAGAAGTGCAAGTGTGTGGAATTTTAAAAGTGATTCCTAATTCTAATATTTTTGGTACTCCTTTGATCATGACTTTCTCTCCCCCTTTTTTCTATAATTGCCTTAGAAGTATGGGCTATGTTTATTTTTTCAACACTTTGGAACCTTCATGTGTTCTATTTTTTTATTTTTAGAGCTTTATGTGTCTCTCTTTTTTTAGCATAGTCCCATACTTCTTTTTGGCATATGAAAACTTTGGAGAGAAAGACTTATGTCAAGTGAATGGAGTTTTTATTTTAGGTGGATGGAAAACATGTTTTTGCATAACTCTTAGTGTAAGAGTCAACATTTTATATGTGGGTGTACGTGAATCTTGATCATGCTTTTGCAACCGACAAGTTTAAAGTTCTAGGATGAGATATTTTTAGCCAATAAATTTAAATCTTGGGGAATACTAAGTTAAAGCCTAGGCATAGATGAATTATAGACAGAGTAACTATTCATCATTTCAACATAGGAGATACTAAACATTCTTAAATCACATATGGGAGTGGAATAAATATTTTTGTTGTTTTTATCATATTTCATTTTTTTGGAATTTTATATTTTTCAATTTATTTAAATGCTAATGATTAAATAAATGTAGAAAATAAATAATGAAAAATTAAAATGTGGAAAATAAAAGATACTACTTACCTCTACGAGGATCCTCCCCAAGCTAGCTCGTCGCTTATGGTTCAGGATTGTATCCCATGAACCGCCAATAGGCCATCTGCTTGTCGTGCTATTGCTTCAGCCACGCGTTCACTTCCGCTATTTGTTGTTGCTGCTGAAGATGCCACTGGGTCAAATCTTGCACGTGAGTATTGAGTGTGTTTTGGATCTCACCTGTGCGGATTTCCAATCCTCCGAGTTGAGTGTTGATCCCGTTCAACTCTCAATGGTCTGAAACAAACTATTGTGGATACACAGGGGCAGTAGTCCCTTAGAGTTGGATGAGTGCATTGTCCATGCTACGTCATCAGCCTCTACCCATCTAGATCCTTTAGCCTCATGTGATTATGGAGTATGATCCCAACCAGGGTGGTACATGGGTGTGAACCCTGGTACTTGCCCAATCAGGAACGACTCCATGTGGAATGCCTGGGCCGTAACTAGAAAAGGCGACGGTTGCGGCTGTTGTGAACTGCCTGCTTCATCTCGAGCTCTGCTTCTTGTGAACCTGCCAGACATAGAATTCATGCATGCTTCCTCTTGTGGAACAAGTATGAAGGTTAGTGCCAGAGACTTATACAAACAAAGATCTAGGTTAGGTAATAGGATCTCGTTTGTATATCTAGGGAAAAAATACAAGTTTTCGAGCTTCATTATGTTTCAAATGATGTCCTGATAATAAGTAATGTTCATTGATAATAATACATGGAGTCAAAATTTAAGCTACATCTTGACCTTCCAATGCACCAACACTAGGGGCAATTCGAGTAACAAGGGATGTACATGATATGGATGTAGAAAAGAACTTGAACAAGTCTAACCAGTGCTTGAATATTTCTTTGACAGGAGCAATTTTCATCTTTTTAATCATAGCATAGAGTATTTGCATTTTGGTATTATGAACAATTATGGTATCTTGCATAGAGAACAAAGTCATGGTGATCCAACGATGCATGAACCTCAAAGTGGGGTGCTGAATGTTCATATTACGAGGTTGAAATTTTCCAATTATGTTTTGACTCAAAATTTCTCTCCAGAATTGATGATGATTAAAACCTCTAAGAGCATGTCTAATCAATTGAGCATTTTCTTTGAAAGCCTATGTGTTAATCGAGATCTATCCAAGTGCAAAAATATTCTATTTCAAACAAGCAGAAGGTGATTCCATTTTCAACTTTTTTAGTGAGCATAAAAATTAGATGGTTAGGAGACGAGAACCTTCTTCTAAAATAGGATCGACTTCCTCCCATCTAATGGCCTTCCAAATAGAGGTGAATTTGACATCCATACCTATGGCTTGGAGAAGTGTGGGGTCATATATCGATGTGTGGATGAACTCATGGTTCTTGACGAGGTTGTACGCTTGCGTCTCCCGGTCTCCTTCCAAGTTGAGGTAGGGTACATCATCATCCTTCTCCATCGGTTGTTCTTGCTCTTTTCTTGCCCTTCTATTAGCACGGTTTCTTCATCTTCATGTATTAGACTCTCTTCATGCTCGGTGTAGCATGTGCTTGAGCTTCTGCGGCAGTGACATGAAACAATTCAATTTGCAAAGGAATTTCTAGAATGAAATGATTCTTCCTTGTAGAAAAGAATTACTAGGTAAAGCAGCTACTCAACCGATGATCTTGTTGTGAGCATCAGTGACCTTCTTCACAAACCTATCCATGGTGGAAACACACAACAACAAGCAAAAACTTGGGTCATGGATTAGGGTTAGCACAAAAAATGAAGGATGAACCCGAGGACTAGCTTGAGCTTAGGATTTTGGTAGAGCTTTCTTGCACTAGGATTTGTTGGAAAATGCTTGAATGAAACTTGGGAGCAAGTGAGTGGGTGAGAGAGAGTGAAAATGAGAGAGTGTGAGAGGGGTGAGGGGCTCTCTAGGCCACCCTTGGCTTTTATAGCGCGAAAAACCGACAGGAGGGGGAGAAACGGTCTCGCATCCTCTGTACAAAAGGCAGCCCCAACGGCCACCTACAGGGTGTGGCCAACCCCTGGGGTCACCTGCCTAGCCTTTCCTTTGGCAGGTAGTGGCCAACGGCCGATTCAAAATCATTACCGTTGGGATTTCGTCCATATTCCCAACAGTCTGCTTGATTTTGATTTTCCAACAAAATTTTATTAGAATTTTTAATTTTTATAATTATTGCAAAAATGATAACTAGTAATAATAAATTATTCTTATTTAGAAAATGATTTTTGTAGGATTTTTTTGAGAGTTTTATTTTGAAGTAAAAAAAATTCAAATTTTTAATCTAGAAATATTTATTTTCAATTTTAAAGATAACTACAGATTTACCTTTGGCAAGGGCTCGACATTTTTAGTCTGTCAGGCAAGGCTTTTCCTCCTTCATTGATCTATAACTGCATGAACATTTTTGAGGGAATCCTTGGGTTGCCCTAGGGTTTTCCCCGAATGATCGATGGGAATAGCAGCAACTATTTGTGAAATTTGAGTTTCTATCATTTTGTTAAAACTTAATTGATTTTTCACCGAGGAGGATAAACTTTCTATTTTAGAGTTGATGTTCCCTAGCATTTAATCATTGTACATCAACTTTTTAGTGATGTTTTCATTAATTTTAACTTGGCCTAAAACCAAGTCTTTAAAGGAAGGTTGATTCAAATTGTAATTAGAGTTGAAGTTCGAATTACCTTGCGGGCGGGATTGGTTGTTCCACCCATTATTACCTTGTGGTTAACCAAACCCATTGTTGATGTAAGCTGCTTCTTCGTGGGTTTCAGGGCAGTCATTCCTCGAATGGCCAACATCACCATAGACCTCACATGTCATGTGTGAGTTCAAGGCCTGGATGGAGCCCTTCATTATTTCTTTGTCTTGGGCCCGTTCCTCCAATCTTTTCATCAATAAATCTATTTTTGCTGCAAGCATATCCATCTCCTTCATGGTATGCATGCATTTTTGTGATTTTCTTTCTTTCCCCATCTTTGATTTGACACCATTTTATTGATGAGAGTCGTGGTTCCATCAATGGTGAGGGAAAGAAAGGCACCTCCAACAGCAGCGTCGATGTGCCCTCTAGACATGATTTTTAATCCACCATAAAAATATTGAAGCACTAACTAGTTTTCGATCCCATGGTGTAGGCATGCTTGGATGTAGTCCTAAAGCCTTTCCCATGCCTCGGGAATGAATTCTGTGGTGTTTTGCTAGAAGTTGGAAATTCATCCCCTCAGGGCATTGGTTTTACCCATAGGGAAGAACTTGGCGAGGAATGCCATGAAACACTTGTCCCATGAGTTGATAGCTTCCTGTTATTTGTTGAACCACTGTTTCACCCTCCCTGAGAGGGAGAAGGAAAAGAAGCGAAGCCTGATGTTCGTAGGTGCAACATCTTTGATGACTTTGGTGTCGCACAGCTTGAGGAAGTGTTGGAGATGTGCGTTCATGTCCTCACTTGACAAATCAAAGAACAGGTTTGCCTGCACCTTCCTGATGAGGCCAGTGTGGAGCTCAAAGTTCTCGATGCTGCTGTTGATAGCCAGCCTAACGGGAACGTTGGCAATAGCGGGGACAGAGTAGTCACGGAGAGTCTTGTCCATGATTGGAGTAGCGGATGGTGTGGGAGTGACTAGTTCATCTGTCGGTGGAGTGGTAGAAGAAGAAGCAGCACAAGACCTATTCTTCCTTAGGAGTGCCTCTAGATTTGTGGTGTAGTTGTTTGGATGATCAAAATTAGTCATACACTATCCTATTTTCATCCACAATAGGAGAAAACAAGCAAAATTAGCCTACATAAACAATGGCTACCTTACATACATATTATCAAGAATATGTCTGTCGGTGCAGAAAGTGACCAACACGTAAATATTTGTAGTTTTGCCATACGTTGTGATCGGATGTGGCCTAGCACTCAATGACACAGGGTTTATACTAGTTTAGGCAACGTTCCCTACATCCAGTTTGAGTCGGTCGGTGACTTTATTCCTGAGACTAGGTGCTTGAAGTTTGCTATGGGGTTACAAACAAGAGGGAGAAAGATGGGGGTGCAAGAGGTCTGGTCAGACTCCAGACTGAAGGGTCGAGAGTGATGGGAGCTCCTACATGCGCTAAGTATTTGAGCATGCACTCTGTGTAGCTTTAGAGTGTCTAAAGCTAGCAGAGGGTAAATCGATCATTGATTGTTTGAATTGTTCGAGTCCTCCCTTGGAGAGTTGTTGATGGATCGATCATCTTTGTTGGGAGAGAGCGCATCTCCTATTATAGATGAAGGGGATGGCCTTACAAGTGAGAGAGAGAGTGTACGTATGCTACTAAGTCTTGTTGCCCATGTTGTCGAGTACGAGATGATGGTAGGCGCCCACAATAATGTTTATGCTAGACATTCACCATGTATGGCAAATGACGATGCCCATAACACTGTTGATGCCTAGAGGCATGTGGGGGGGGGGGTCTTACCATGTTTGCATGGTATGGGGATTGATGGCGCCCATAACACTAGAGGGCAAAATGTCAGCGCCCACAACACTGCTTGGGTTCTGACATGCCTCGAAGGTTGCAGGGCACCCTTTTGACATGTCTTGTCGGTACTGCAGGTGTACAGGGTATGGTCCTTGGTATTGCAGTTGACTTGAGCGCCCTACCTTACTTGCTCTATCTATTTCCGAGGTCCTCACCGAGCGGGCATCCCCAGTCGGTTGGTCTCAGTCGGCTTCGACTATGCCAATTGGAGAAGAGCTATAAGCAGAGGTTCAGTGCATCCTCAGTCGGAGAGGTGGGTTGGAGTCAGAAGCGGTGTTTGGGTAGGCCTTTTGGTCAGAGTCGAAAGCGGGCAATGTTCCTCCTTGGCCAGGCCTTTTTATCAGAGAGGCAGGCTAGAGTCGGAAGCGAGCGCTATTCCTTCTCAACCAGTCCTTCCGGTCGAAGATTGGATTGCCCTTCTAGCCTATCATTAGGTATTTGGGCTAGCCCAAGAGTTACATGTCATTCGCAATGTTATCTGCTGGGCTGAGCCTTTGCTGGGAAGTAGGTCCACAAGGGACCCTAGGTTTTTGAACCTGGCAGGAGCCCCCGAGCCCCTAGGCAATTCGGGTAGAATCAGCAGGTGCATGCCCATGGGTGTAGCCCCTGAGCCCCTAGGAGATTCGGGTAGAATCATCTGGGGGCTTTTGTGTTGCCAGTGGGGGAATTTTTTGTTTCGATGGCGAGTGCGCGCAAGCGCACCCACGGGTGTAGCACCCGAACCCCTAGGTGATTCAAGCAGAATAACCTGGGGGGTTTTGTCAGTAGGCGTGTGTGTGTGTGTACCTTGGTGGGCATAGCCTCCTCCTTTCAGTTTCTGACCCATTGTTTCTAGGAGCGTGGTCCCAGGCGTTTGGTCATGGTCGAGGGACTGGGTGGGATGGAGTCATCAACCAGGTCATCAGGCATGCCGAGGGATCGGTTGAGACAGACTCATGGATCTAGGCATCGAGCGTAGCCAAGGGATAGTTGAGGGATTAGCCGGGATGGACTCATGGACCAGGCATCGAGCATAGCCAAGGGATCAGGCAAGATGGACTCATGGACCTAGGCATCGGGTGAAGTTGAGGGACAACTGAGGGATCGGGCAAGATGGACTCGCGGACCAGGCGTTGGGCACAGCTAAGGGATCGGGCGAGATGGAGTTGTGGATCCAGGCATTGGGTGAGATGGACTCGTGAACCCAGGCATCGAGCGTAGCCAAGGGATTAGGCAAGATGAACTCACGGACCAGGCATCGGGCGTAGCCAAGGGATCGAGCGAGATGGACTCGCGGACCTAGGCATCAGGTGTAGCCAAGGGATCGAGCGAGATGGAGTCATGGACCTAGGCGTCGGATGTGCTGAGGGATGGGGTGAGTCTAAGTCATGGATCTAGGCTCCAAGCGTAATGAGGGATCATGTGAGTCGGAGTCATAGATCCAGGTGTTAGGCGCAATGAGGGATCGAGCGAGTTAGAGTCATGGATCTAGGTGTTGGACGTGCCAAGGGATCAGGTGAGTTGGAGTCACGGATCTAGGTGCAGGGCGCAACCAAGGTCGTGCCAAGGTGTTTGGGTTGGTAGGGGTCAGTTTGAGTTTCGTCCATTACCCCGTCTGCTGTTTTCACAACCAGAGGGGCTGAGCTAACGTCGCTTGCCTCGATGGCTCAAGTGATGCACTCGGTGAGCTCGCTAATAGACACATTCAAGTGAAATCTAGGTCTGTCGTTCATGATGGGGTTGACATAGCCCTCATGTGGCATTCCACTGCTCCTTAACCTGAGTCCTAGCAGATGCCTGGGTTGTTCTAAAGATCGACCCGGGTGGCACACTGGCCTCCCCTCGATGGAGATTCTATGGGCATGGCTCGAGGTTAGTATTGAACAGGAATGTTGAGATGACCCTATCTACTTTGGAGTAGACTATGCGAGGGCCATTGGGGCTCATCTATGTTTTCTCCCCTAGCTCTGTTTGACATGAGGTGGCCTCGAGCCCTTTGTGGGCTGGCCTTCGAACCCTAGTCAGTCGTTGCTCATGTTGAATGAGGCAACTGCCGCTTCATGATGCAACACAGAGCATTGTGATCCATTTAACTGCATATGTGATGTTTTCAGATGTATGGGATGAATGAATGTGAATGCGTGCATGAATGTATGAATGACAACAGATGAATGAATGATCATATAAAGAAATAGTGGGGGTTTGGTAATGTTACCTTGATGACTCGAGTGATGGGGTTTGAGGAGCTCCTATCAGATATGTCCGATCGGGATCCATGCTCGTTGTTCATGATAGAGTTGGCATGGCCCACATGGGGCGTCCCTCTTCTCCCTACCTATCTCTCGGCATTCACCCGAGCTATTTGATCAACTCAGGAAGCCTGTTGGTCTCTCCTGGGCAGAGATCCCATCGTTGGGCCCTTCCAAGTCTTGCCTGGGAAGGCGGAGGGCCACATGCGCATAGTTGCGCCTTGTTTCTCATGCCTAGCATGTGGTAGTGGTGGGCCATACCTAGGCCATGTCCCTTCTGACCAGGCACCATCTCATCGGGTAGGGTGTGTCCCATCAATCAGGGCACGTCCCGTCATATCCCATCCGTATTGAATGGGGGAAGGGAGAGGGATTTTTGCCCCAATCCCTCACCTTTCCCCAAATGTTGTGCCTTTTCCTTAAACAGGGGAAGGGAGAGGGCTTTTGTCCCATTCCTTTGCCTATTCCTCATGTATCGCCTCTTCTCCTTCTTCCTTCTTGCCAAGAGCATTTGAGTGCCGCGGTGGTTCCTAGGAGAAAAAAAGGGGAGAGCGAGGGAGAGGAGAAAACTCATAGATCCATTCATGAATCCAGAGCATAATATCGAGCTGGAGGTCATCCGTTGTGAGCGAGTCAGTGTTGGCCGCATTCACCAAGAAGGGGGTGCTACTACCAAAAAAGGTGGCACACTGGAAGGCTCCTACGATGGAGTATTTTTAGCATCCTCAGGCCAGTGAGGTTGTCTCCTTCCTCACCTTCCACGAGCGTGGGCTAGGATACCCCATGCACTGGTTCCTGTGCAGGCTCCTCAATGAGTGGGTCCTAGAGCTATAGCACCTCAATCTGACTGGGGTGCTGCACATCACTAGCTTCATCACCGTCTATGAGGCCTTCCTCAAGATGGAGCCACACGTGGATTTTTTCTGTTGGATCTTCACCGGGCGAGCTTTGTCGAAGGGGAAGCCGCTCGGGACTGCGTTGGTGGGGGGTTTTTCCCCTACATATGCTTAGGTTGGCTAGTTCATAAAGTTTGATGAGATGTCAGAGACATCCTCCAGCTATGGTGGCCATACTTCGACAGGCAGCATCCCTGTCCAAGAGCTGCTCTGTTTGTATGGGAAAGTCCAGAGCTCCATGCTCTTCTGCTGAGCATCTATGGGTGTGACACCCTTGAGGTACCCGTTGTGCTTGCCGAAGTCGAGGGAGCCAAACTGGGTAGGGCCCTTGCGGTGGTGGTTATGTTTGGTGGTAGTAAATGCTCTTGGACGATGCCCATGAACTTATGAACTTTGTTGAGGTACTTGGTGCCGGCTTTCAAAAGACACCTAGACCTGGACTTTGCCGCTATATGTAGAGGGTACGCCGATGACTGGAGCACGGATGCCATCTATGTGCTCAAGGAAAGCTTGCTACCACACGCACAGTTTGGTGGCCAAGCAAGTCTCCGCATTGTGGGTGATGGAGGCTCGTCGTGCGAGCATGGCTGAAGGCTTGCGTCAAGAAGACATCACCCAGCCTATGGATGGAGTGGAGGTTAGGTCGGAAGTTCTTTCCGAGCCAAGCGTTGTCCCATCGGAGGGCAAACTACCTTTATCTTTGCCAATCGTGTCATTAGCTGATGCCATCGGGTGGCCACAGTAGAAGTAGGCAGCAGATGTAATAGTTTAAGTTTGTGGGGGAGCCCCCATGTGAACAGTTGTATTGATGAATACATCAATTTTTTTGTGATGAATCACTTTGTTCGGGGAAGCTTGTCCCGCCCGTTCCTTACTTTTACCTTAGCATAGCTTTGTTTTTATTCTTTGTTTTTCACACCTGCCCATTCATCCTGTAGGCTACAACCTTAAGAGCCTAGGCGTGGCCCATGAGGCTCAGCTGCTCGTAACCATAGGTAGAGGCGGGGTGCGATCGGTCCGAATGTTGAAGCAAAGTTATGTAAGATAATTAAAGGAACGGACTACCCTTTTGTTTGGGTAAAAAATGTATTTACCTTATGACAGTAAAAAAGAGGTGGTATCACACCCTCATGGAGCCCCTAAGTGACCCAGGCCAAAAGTGTTTGGGCCAGGGTGCTTTCCAGGAGCGAACATTTGAATGAAGAAAACGGTAAAGACCAAATTTTAGGGGAAGAAATGACATAACTGTTCAATGTTTCTAGTGTTGGTGAGAACATCGCCGTTGTCATCCTTTAGCCAGTAGGTGCCTGGTTGGATCACTTTGGTCACCGTATAGGGTCCTTCCCATGGTAGAGAGAGTTTGTGCTTCTCCTTGGTTGATTGGGTCCTTTGAAGCACGAGGTCTCTGACCTTGAGGATCCTTCCTCTGATTTTCCTCTCATGGTACCTACAGAGTGTCTGCTGGTAGCGAGCAGAGCGAATTACGGTTGTCTCATGGGCCTCCTCGAGTAGGTCGATAGTGTCTTGTTGAGCCTTCATGGCTCGGTCATGGTCAAAGGCCTTCACTCTTGGGGCATCATGGTCGAAGGGCAGGACTTCTTTAGCTCCATAGGCCAGGAAGAAGGGTGTGAACCCTATGGATTGGTTTGGGGTCATTCTCAAGCTCCAAAGGATTGCTGCGACCTCTACAACCCATTGTCTGGCGTACTTTTTGAGTCGGTTGAAGATGCGTGGCTTAAGTCCTTAGAGGACCATGCCATTGGCACGCTCGACCTGACCGTTAGTACATGGATGTCCGACCGAGGCCTAGTCGATCTTGATGCCATGTCCATCACTGAAGTCTAGGAACATCTTCCCAGTGAAGTTAGTTCTGTGGTCAGTGATGATACTATTAGGAACGCTGAACCGGTAGATGTTGTCATGGAAGAATTTGACCGCCTCTTCCGAGCGGATGTTGGTGATGGGCTTTGCCTCTATCCACTTGGTAAATTTGTCCACTGCTACAAGTAGGTGAGTGAAGCCACCCGAGCCCTTTTTGAGGGGTCCTACCATGTCAAGGCCCCAGACCATGAATGGCTAGGTGATGGGGATGGTTTCGAGCTCCTATGCTGGTAAATGAGTTTGCCGAGCATAGAACTGGCATCCCTTGCACC